>NW_017670302.1:956172-977899 GCF_001879085.1 Nicotiana attenuata
ACTCTTACTATCAATGGTAAAAAGAGAGATAGTACAATAGCCATATTCTATAATAACTCTACGATAAAGCCAGTGATAAGAGTATCAGCCTCATAAGAAGTCAGCATGAAGCTCTCACCAAATAGTGTATGCACTAGAGGTGCAAGTATCATAATAGAACTTCAAGTTATGGACGTGAATTATCCTTATGTGGAAGGGAGTTCATTAAAGATATAGAAGGTAGGATGCAAGATTTTAAGGTAAGTAAGGTAAAGGTAAACAACGTACGCGATACTCAAATGTAGGAGGTTGTGAATAGTCCATACTTTGGATGGAAGGCTATAAGCGCGAGGATTCAGTATCCAAGAATGATAGCGGTGTCGTTAGTGGCATGTCTTCCATCCTATGGTTTCTAGCTATCGAGGAGGCTAATTAAGAGAGTAAAGAAGAGTTAGAGATGATGTGATGTCTCGCTTGATGTTCCAGAATGCCATAAGAAAATCTATGATGCAAGCAAGTTGAAAGAGTAGTATAAATAGATATATGTAGGACGCAAGCTAAAGTATGGTAAAGAGACGGGGTTTTAAGGAAGACAAGAATAAAGACAAGAAAGGGCGAGTGAGAAGGTGACGAGAAACCATAAGTTCTCGGGATTAAGCCCGTGAAAATAAGAGAACTAACGATTTCTCGAAGTTATAGAAATCTCAATATAGTCTGAATGAACTCAAAGGAGTTACTCATCATAAGTAGCATTTAAAAGAGATGGAATGTTGGCTTGATAGTAGAATAAGGGTGTAATTATGATAGATAAAGGATAACGTTTGGGCCTTCCATTGAGTAATGATTGGAAGAAGATTTCATGAATTGTACAAAATTAAAATACTCACGTAAGGTGAATCACATTGGGATGCTATGAAATACGATTATTGAAGTACAGTATCGCCCCTAAGTGGATCAGGAAAATCACTTCAAATGTTCAACGATGCAACATACGCCCTAGTGGCAATATATTACGTAAGAAATTTCAACTTATCAATGGATTATTGTAGATCAACATTGAGGTGAATCGACAATGGTAAAAGTTGCAAAGTACGAGATGAGATTGGGCCATCAGTCTTAAGATGAACAGTAATGAAGAAGCGTTAAAGGATTTAGCTTTATGCACATAGGAAAAGCAACGAGAGTAACCTGGAGTTCGGTAGCAGACCTCAGTAACGATAAATCGAAGTAAGAATTATGGTATAGTATGGCCTACTTAGATGTAGTAAAGCTAATGACGCCCAGAGGTACAGCTTGACAAAATTTTGTATATGTTCACAAATTAAAGCCTAGAGATTGGCAAAAAAGGTGGAGGAAAGAGAAGAGAAGAGTCGTATAGGCACATATACAAAGTTAGAGTCGTAAAGGCTGCATGATAGAAGGTAGCGACAGTTACGATATTAGAAGGATGCCTACTACAAGTCATGGTGTGAGAAAGAGGCTTAAGGGGGGAATGCCCTGGCCTTTCCTAGATGGAAAGAGGAGTACTAAAGTATTCGCAACAGCTATGGGTTATGAGAATGAAAAGTACATCAACCAACATTCGAGGACGAATGTTCCAAAGGTGGGAATGATGCTACACCCCATATTTTCGTACGTGAAAGTACGCCATAATTAAATTAATGGAAGCTCATAAATGAGATATTACATTCCGCATTTTCGTACGTTAAAGCTTTGTCGTAAGTTAATCGACGTAAGTTCGGGAATGAGATTTATTTTGGGATTATAAGTATTACGCTATTTCAAGCAAGGTGTATAAAGTGTGTTAAAAGTGAGTAGCATTTCAAGTAATTTGAGGAAATACTAATTATGTCGATAATTTGGTAATTATTGGTCGGTGGGAGATTAATAAGGTAAATTAGTAAATAATTATGATTGGGATAAGGCCTAAAAGGCCCAAAACGTGGCATCCCCTAAACCTTATGACTCTTAAATCATTGTAAGTTACGTGGAAAGAATAAAATCATTAAGGATTATGTGGTGGCTGCACAATCCATGTATAAAACATATCTCTATACTTAAGAGACATTGATGGATAAGCAACTTAAATCACAAACACATTCTCATATGCATCTGATGAAGATTCAAACGTAAATATCGTGTGTTACAAACGAAAGTCATGTAAGCAACGCCCAAGACCTTCAACAACTCAAAATAACGTGAGATTTTGCAATTTTAAGGGAGTACGGTGTAATCTTTCTCAAGAGAATTGACTCAGGTATGTTAAGGCTATCCCTTCTTTACTTTTGGCATGATCCATACGATACAAATGAAACGACCAAATACACAACTTCCATAAATGGCGCTATTCATAGAAGTATTAGGGGTGCCTATGTTCTTGAATTCCCATTTGTCTTATTGTTCTATCGTCTGTTCATGGGTCTCAGAAAAATACGTAAGTTGAAAAAGTTTACATCATGATATTATTCAAAGGCATAATGGTCTTATGACATTCCGAGAGATATTATTGATGTACTTCTCACGCATTGCATTTATTTATACATGTACATTGACCCATGACCACATGGCATTATATACACGTATATATGTATATTATATGTGTATGGGATATGGGAAAAGGTTACGATATTATACATGCACCACCACCTGATCAGCTGGTATACGTTGATGATTTTGCCCACAGTGGCAGAGGTGATATGATGGGATGCCCTCAAAGGCTTGATGATTTTATGAAAAAATGTACCTATGCACGACATGACATTCATATGCATATGTATGACACTATAAGTAATTCATGATTTACAGAGTTATCCAGACTTACAGGTTGAGTCATTTACTCTATATTTCTTTCATGTCTTTTATGTACTTATGTATGTGCCTTACATACTCGGTACATTATTTGTAATGACGTCCCTTTTGCTTGGGGACGCTACGTTTCACATCCGCAGGCCCCGATAGATAGGTCGAGAGTCCTCCAAGTAGGCTATCAGCTCAGCGGAATATGTTGGTGCGCTCCATTTGCTCCGGAGTAGCTTGTTTGGTCAGTATGATTTAGACGCGTATTGTTGGTATGTCGGGGACCTGTCCCGACCTTTATGTTAAGTTTGTACTCTTAGAGGCTTGTAGACAGATGTCATGTATACGAATGCTTGTATGGCCTTGCCGGCCTATGTTTTGAGATTACAAATGTTCATGTTGGCCTTATAGGCCCGTATATCACATGTATAAGTTTTTATATCAGGTTGGGTCGTTGTATGTTAAGTATTCCTCTATGTTTATTCTGGCTAGCCAAAGACGGCCCGTTTGGCCCATTTGCCAAAGAAAGTATAATAAGATAGATATGTTATATTGGTACTCAATTAAGTAATGTACTAGGTGCCCATCGCGGCCCATCGCTTTGGGTCGTGACAGTTCGAGGGCATGAGTAGCTCCATATGATGTATTATGACTTTGTGAATCATCGGTTTTGGTTTTTCAGGGTATTCAAAATTTATTTAGACGAATGATTTCCAACTAGAAGGTTTAAGTTGGAAAAGTTGATCGGGTGATGACTTATGTGTAAACAACCTTGAATTTGAATGTTTATGGTTCTGTTAGCTCAGTTAGGTGATTTTGGACTTTGGAGCGCATTCAGGAAGTGATTTGGAGGTCTGTAGTAGAATTCGGCTTGAATTGGCGAAAGTTGGCATCTTGGCGATTTCGGTCGGCAGTGGAAAATTTGATCTCTGGGTCAGAATTGATTTTCGGATGTTGGAATAGGTTCGTGGTGTCATTTTTGACGTGTGTGCAAAATTTGAGGTCATTCGGATGTGATTTGATAGGCTTCGGCGTCGTTTGTGATTTGGAAGTTTAGAAGTTCTTAGGCTTGAATCCGAGAAGAAGGGAGAATGGCCAGTTGCGTAGAAGTGGAAGGATGTGCACAGATGCGCACCTGCATGTGCGGAACATGGGGCGCATGTGCGGCTTTGAGGACTTAAGTTGTTTTCACAGGTGCGAGGTGATGACCGCAAGTGCGGTTCTGCAGGAGCGGATATATGACCGCAGGTATGACAGACTTGGCAGAATTTTGGTTCATTTCCACCATTTTCAAGCCGGTTTTGGAGATTTTAGAGTAAATTTTGAAAGGAGATTCAAGGGGTTTTAAGTGAGGTAAGTTGCTTAAGCTCTAATACTCCTATCTATGGTGTTTTCCCATTGTTTTATTAATTAATTACTGGTAATTAGGGGTGAAAATGAGGGGTTTGGGCTTAGGATTTTGGAGAGTTTGATTTGGGGATTCCAGGGACCAAATGGAGTCGGATTTTGATAAATTTCATATGTATGGACTCGTGAGTGAATGGGCTTTCAAATTTTGTAATTTTTGTCAGATTTCGAGATGTGGGCCCGGGGGTTGGGTTTGAGCCGATTTCAGGTTCTTGGTCTACTTTGGTAGTTTTCCTTGTAGAATTCATTCCTTTAGCATATATTGATGCTATTGTATTGGTTGGGAATAGATTCAGAGCATTTGGAGGCCGAATCGAGGGCGAGAGCATCGCGAAGTGGAGATTTGATCGATTTTGAGGTAAGTAATGATTGTAAATTTAGTCTTGAGGGTATGAAACCCCGGATTTTGTATCAGGTGACTATCTTTAGGTAAGACACATGCTAGGTGACGGGCATGTTGGTGTGCACCATTGGGGATTGTGATGCGGTCCGTCCCGTATCACCTGTAAAGCTGAATAGTTTGTTGAAACTTTATGCTTCCTACGTGTTTTAGCAAGAATTTCTGTAAATCAGGTTAGATGCCATGCTTAGGCCTTATGCCAGTGTTGTTTGGACCCTTAGAGGTCTTTTCTTGCTATCCTCTCATTGTTTTCGATTGTAAATCTATACTCATTCATGTTTATACTTATTTACCGCACAACTCAGTCTCTATTACTCTATTTTGATGCATCATATAAATGTTGTTTGGGCTGAGTACTTTGTTTTCTTTCTGAGAGCCCGAGAGGCTGGAGAAATTGATGACTGAGTGAGGTCGAGGGTCTGATTGTGAGGATATTTATGGGATCGGGCTGAATGTCGTAGCATGTTTTATTGATTTGTGATTGAGAGAGGCTGAGGACCTGATTGATTTATGCCATGATTTGGCTTGTTATAGCGCTTGGGCTAAAGGAGCCCCTCCGGAGTCTGCACACCCCGAGTGAGCGCAGGTACCTACTGAGTGCGAGTGCCGAGTACTGAGTACTAAGTGACTAAGAGGCATGAGTGATGGTGAGGTTTGCTCGAGGGGCTGTATATGAGTGATGGTAAGGTTTGCCCAAGGGGCTGTATATGAGTGATGATGAGGTTTTCCTCTAGGGGCTGTATACGAGTGATGTTTGGCCGAGGTTCGAAAACTGTTGAAAAATGTTTCAAATGATTTTACCGGAAATTGATTTAAACAAGGTGACTTGATTAAAGCTATGGTTTTAAAAGCGTGCCGTATTTTACTGAGTTTCTAGGATATGAACTTTACTTGCATTATAGGTTGTCACTACTTCTCAGTCTTTATTTACTGTTGCTACATACTGAGTTGGCGTACTCACATTACTCCATGCACCTTGTGTGTTGATCCAGGCGTTCATGGACACGATAGCGAGTATCGATTATTCAGTTGCAGATCCATAGGAGTTAGCAAGGTAGCTGCTCGGCGATTGCAGCTCTGCTTTCCTCCCTCTTTATCTTCCCGTATTTGTATTCAGTTATTTCCAGATTATGTTTGTTTTGATATTGTCACACAGTTCTAGTATATGCTCATGACTAGTGACACCAGGTGTCGGGCTTTCTTTTCCGCACTTTTGTTTTGATGTGAACTCCTTTATGAAGGTTTTATACTAAATAGCTTTGGAATTATCCTTTAAAGGAACATATCAATTTGTTTTGGTAATGTGTCGGCTTGCCTGGACCACAATAGGGGGCATCACAACAGGGTTAGTTTTTGGGTCGTGACAAGTTGGTATCAGAGCCTAGGTGACATAGGTCTCTCGAGTCATGAGCAGGTTTAGTTGAGTCTTGATGATCGGTACGCAGACGTCTGTACTTATCTTCGAGATGCTGCAGAACCCGTAGGAAACTTCATATTCTTGAATTCTTATCGTGCGGCATTGATTCAGCTTGAAGCATAATCCTTTGAATTCCTCCCATGCATTCGTATGTGTACTTGGCACTCGGTATCAGCTGTGCATTGACGGCTCGCGATTCCTTGGATGAGGTACGAGATGTGATTTCAGTATGCTGATGAAGGGCCAGTCTGGAGGACTTGAGGCCGGGTTTTGACCATAGCTTGAGCACAGAGATGTTGATGGTGTCATCGTGCTTGTGGATTTATATGTCCGGTAGTGTCCCTATTAGTGGAATTTGTGGCTTGATGGCTACGTAATGAGTATGATGCGACTGCAAGATATGTTCGTATTATTTGAATGTGACGAGAAGGATTCGCTAGTGCTTGATTTCCATCGTGATTTGATGTATAGTCTCGAGATATGGGTGTGATGGAGGATCATTTTCATGTTGTTTAGTTGAGGAATGAGGTATATTTTCATGTCGTCATATGAGTTCAGCTCAGGAAGATTAAGTGATTGCGTAATGTTTATGACTGTGGAAGGGTATAAAGAGATATTAGTTTGAGGCAAAGCAGTGGGTTATCTTCTGCGTGGTGTTCTGAGGGCTGTGTGATCCCTATGTTGTTTTGTAACGAGTTCTCTTTTACCAGTGAAATATATGTGTTGCAATTTCACTTTGGATCACTTGTAATAGTGGGCTTGACTGTTACAAAGGTGAACGCAGGATGTGTAGATGATTTGAGATGCCAGATGGTTTGTGTTACATGAGCATATAGAGGATTTAGTCGAATCTCACTGCGGTATTATAGCAGTAATAATGTATGGTCATTTTGAGTTACGGTGTGTTTCGATCTATGGATTTGAGCCAAGTGGGGGAATCTGCTATTGATAAGCTGATTATACGGTTAGGTAAACTTGTGAATGAGTTATGTCCAGCGGAGGGTGAAATCAAGGATGATTTGAGTAAAGGAATTTCTGGGTACGAGTTGTATTAGGCTTTATGAGTATATGAAAATCACCGAATGAGTTGAGTTATTATTGGTGAAGGATGTAATGTGCATGGAGCAAGAATTTATTTGGTTGCATTAAGGTGGAGCTACATCCTTGGATGTCGGAGTGCTAATGGGGCACAGTTCGTTCGTTCCCTTTAATCGGTCTAATTGAGATTTGAGCATAGTGGATGACTCTGGAGAATGGTTCTAATGAATTCAAGATTTATACGTGGCAATTAAGAATGTTACGGATTTGTATATGGCTAGAAGCTGAGAGTTACATTGGATGGTGTCAAGACTCGCTGTATTTCTATATCATTATGGATTCTACATTCAATATCAGGAAGGTAAAAACGAACAACTTTAAATTCACAGAAGTCTCTTCAGAGTGGGTATCTCGGTGTGGTACTTTTGGGGTTCTTAAGAGAGCATTCTGCGGCTTATGAGCCTTAGGGCAGTGTAGTTTTATGCTAGGATCTCGTATGGTGAGTCTTGGTTATGGATTATGGTATTATGGCGAGGATAAGTATCAATTTGAAGGTAATTCAGAAGGAACTCGGATAAATAGGACAGCCTGGTAGTAGGTTGGATCGGCATGGTAATGGATATGATCGGTTCTTTGGGTCCTTATGATGTGGTAGGTTTCTACAGGAGTTTCGTGGCAATGCTCTTAGGTTTTTGGTGACCTGCATAGCTTGGTTGAGATAGAAGGATCAATCCTGACGGTTTAGTTTTGTGCAAATGGGATTCGAAGAGTTCTCGATGGTTTTTACCACGATTTGAGATGTATGTTTCCTACTGGTGTATGGATCATGTTGCGTATTGTGATTTTCTCCTGGATGGGATCAATGGAAGATTCTTAGCTAATCGAGTATGTAGTTTGCTTGCGACTCAGAGTTGATCTTGAGATTTTTTTTGTCTTTTTCATATGATGGCATAATAGGTGTGGTGTGGTATGTAGAATTGAAAATTACGTGTGTAAGGTCACGATTCAGCTTTGAAAGGAAGGTCCCGAATTCTTAGGCAGCATGGACAGATTCAGATGACTAGGTCAATGACATTACTATTTGGTATGGCTTGATTACAGTATACGTTTTAGAAGGGGCAATGTGTATTAATTTATGGATACTTCATTGGTATTGCGGCACTCTCTTGTTTGATCTACTGCTGGTGTTCAAATTTTTCCTTGTCGCACTGACGAATTTTAGAAGTATTCCTCGTGCGGTGATTGTGCAATGGAGTAGTGTTAGACATTCAGGCGGTGGAGTTCAGATCGGATATGGTGATCCGTGTGTTCTATGGATTTGGAGACTGGGAGTTCTCATGAGTAGATTGTTTCGTGGTTGTGGACTGTGAAAACGTCACCAAGGTTGGTCAAAAGACAACATGTATTGTTATTTAGTTATTGTGGACTTTCGAAGGGTTATTTATCTGTTATGGGTGACCAGAGTTGATTTGGAGTTCATTGGTAGGCCCAATATGGATGTGAGTTCTACACTGGGTCGGATTGGTTAACTCTGCACTGTTGTTGAGGGATGTGTCATTCGGTTAGAGTTGAGCTTACTCATTTTCTGATATGTTCTATGAGTTACACTTCTATGCTACGAAGGGTTGTGATTCGTTGGTTATATACACCCATGGTGTGGTTCTATTTGGGCCTTATGGTAGAATTTGAGCGAGATGGTTATTAGGGTGTTGAATGATTGATTGCACATTAGCTATGTTCATTCCGGACTATGGTATTGAGTTATTTGCTTCTCAATGGTTATGGTCATACACTTTTGGTGCTAGACGTCAGATTGCGTGTGGTTATTGAATTTTAGCATTTTGACTTTAAGTATTTCATGTGGACCAGTGTTTGGATGGGATCACATATTACAGCGTAGTTATGTCATGATATGATCCTTTGGGTTAGATTCGCATTTTTTTGTTCTATTGTATGTGATGGGTTATTAGCATTGCATTGTGGCGTACTAGTTGATCTTGTGGAACGGTTCTCTCATTGAAGTCATTTTCTATGTTTGAGTACGTTTGAATTGTTTCGTATGGGTGCACGAATTATATATATATGTCACGACCCAAAATGCACTAGTCGTGATGGAACCTAACCCAGCCCGCTAGGTAAGCCAATTAATGACTATCTTGTTTCAATAATGCTAATTAGTCAATTAAACAAGATAAATTATCTGGATCTATTACATTTCCCAAGGACTAGTAGTACAAATCATGAGCTTCTAAGAATATAATTTACAAATCTGATATGAAGAAAATGCATCCTCTGTTTGAAAAGTACATCAATAGAGTTATATAATTCTAAGGCTACCATGAACAAGAGGCAGCTACAACAGGGACACAGGTACGCCTTGAAATCCAGGAACCATCGAACGCATCAACATCGGAATCCGGGATCTGCACGCAATGTGCAGGAAGTGCAGTATGAGTACAACCAACCTCATGTACTCAAATTAACAAACCTAACCTCAGGTTGAAAGCAGTGATGAGCTGGAACATAGGTTGGTTTGACACAAATAACCAACAGTAGTTCATACAACGTAGAGCACATACCAAGGAAAACAATCTCAGAGATAAATGTTCAGCTTTTGCCCAGTTTCTTGAAAATAGTTTCGCTTTCCAGAATATCAGCAAAATCCAAAACCTTTACCGAAATCATCAAAAATTTGAGGTAGTTTGAAAACTGTAATTTTTCAAAAAAAAAATCCTTTTTACAATAAATAAGATATTTCATTTTCTTTCCAGATAACAGGTGTGAAATACCTCTCTATGCCACATATCAGTGTGTGTAAAAGTCATGAATGACGTGATACCGTACAACATAAGGAAAAATACATCTCTATGCTTGTATGCCATGTATATCAAAGATGAATCATGTACTCACACTCTCAGAGTACTCAGTCTCACTGTCGCACACTTTTCACTCATCATGCTCAACCACTCGGTACTGTATACGGCCCATTTGGCCCAGGGAAGATCCATCCCGGAATATATACATCACTGACCATCAGTCACCCGGTACCAAGGAAGGCCAAATGGGCCGTATACAGTATACTTTTTCCTCAACACTAAGTTTAGAAGAGCTACTTATCTTGAGCAAGCCAATTCCGACACCGAGCAAGCCAAGCGGTGCTCCAAGAATGCCATCACGCGCGTAGCGACCTTCGAACGGCTCAAAATACATCAGATGAAGCCCAATGAAACAATTACAAATAATAAAGATCAAATCCCAAGTCAAATCGCAAATCCTACAAAAAATCACACCCGGGCCCACGCCTCAAAACTCGACAAAACTTAAAAAATCTGACAACCCATTCAATTACGAAACCAACCATATTAGTTTCACTCAAATCCGCCTCCAAATAAGTGTTCAAAACACAAAAATTCATATTATGAAACTTTAGGCCTAAACCGCCAATTTCCTCTTTAGAATTTCTCAAGCAACTGCAATAATCGAAGATGGATTCATGGCATATAACCAAAACCGTGTAGAGAACACTTACCGCAATTCATATGGTGAAAGTTGCTTCAACAATTGCCTCAATCCAAGCTCCATAGTTCCAAAAATGCAAAAATGCTCGAAACCCTCGAAATAGAGTACTTAATAGTCTACCCATGCCTCCTTTTTCGCGAACGCGGTATAACCATCGCGTTAGCGATGAACAAAATTTTTAGTTTTCCCAAACATGCTCTACGCGTTCGCGGCACAAGCCCCGCAAACACGATACGCACTGGAGATATAACTACGCGAAGGTAACATGGGCCTCGCGAACACGATGAAGAAAGGTCCCCTATCATGACCAATTTCCTCCCTACGTGAACTATCGTGACGGCATCTAGTCTCTATGACTAGGTAAGCCTAACACATTGCAGAAATAAAAACAAAAGCATGAATATTAACTATTGGCAACACAGCTATCCATTAAACAACAAAATGCCACTCGACATATACAGTTATCACTTCAAAAAAGTACCAAACAATACCCAAAACCCAGAAACTCGCAAGTCACAAGCTACTAAGATGTTCAAACTGTTCTATACATCATCTCTACAGAAAGAAAGAGAAATGAACATAAGAAGATGGAGGGGGACACCGAGGATCTGCGGGCACGGGCAGATGTACCTTGAAGTCTCCAACAGGTAACGCCGACTGCAACTAGTGATGCTGGTATGATAAACCTAGATCTACACACGAAAAACATGTGCAGGAGAGGTCATGAGTACACCACAGCGGTACCCAGTAAGTGCTAAGCCTAACCTCGGTCGAGTAGGGACGATATCAGGTCAGGGCCCTACTGGCATATATGTATAATAAGATAAAACAGTATAAAATATCGCAGAAAAGTTAAATTCTAACAGTCAACGAAAATGAAATCACAAAAAAACAACAACTCAGTACACAAATATAACAACAGGGGATCTCTCGGGATACCGTCCGTAGTCCCAAACATAAATGTACAGAGGATCTCCTTGTATACCATCCCGTAGTCCCGGACGTAAATGTGCAGGGGCGGGGGATCTCCCAGAATACATTTCCGTAGTCCCAAAGTAAATATCCAATATAGGGGAATCTCCCGGTATAACGTCCCGTAGTTCCAAACATAAATGTATAGGGGGATCTCCCGGAATACCATTACGTAGTCCCAAAGTAAATATACAACTCAATCAATATAAACAACAGTTTCAAGAAGAAATTCTACAGTTTAGATTAAATTCATATCAAAGAAAACATGTAATTCTTACTCTAAACATGTTGCACATAGTCCAGGGAGGCAATTAAGGCAGTTAAGACAGTTAAGAAACGTATGCATGCTTTCCTAAGCTGAACATGATGGCTACATATACTATTATTGCTCAAATAAATGAAAACATAGATATTTACTTAATGAAAACGGGGTTTTCCAACAAATAGCCCGTGTACACACTCGTCACCTCACGTACACGACATTCATATATCAATAGTACCAAATCCTAAGGGGAGTTCCCCCACACAAGGTTAGGCAAGTCATTTAACTCGAACCAAGCTCAAATCAATCACGCTCTTGCCACGAGTGTCCAACTCCGAGTGGCCCAAATCTAATCAAATAACATAATGTAAATATAGCCAAGAGCAACTAATTTAGCTAATGAATTCAAAGCTAAGGCAAGAAAATAGGAAAACGCCCAAAAATCCTCCCCGGGCCCATGTCTCGGAATCGAGTAAAAGTCAGAAATTATGAACACTCGTTTACTCACGAGTCTAACCATACCAAATTCACTCAAATCTGATACCAAAATCTCGATCAAAATACCAAAATTCGGCCGAAGAACTTTTCTCAAATTTTCCCAATTTTTCACCCAAAATCTGAAATTAAATGGTGAAATTAAGCTTAGACTAATGGGATATAATCAAAAAGGAGTTAGGAATCATTACCCACAAACTTCCTCAGGAAATCTTTCTAAATTTCGCATTCTACCGAGCTCTCAATCAAATTTTGGAGTTATGAACTCGAACCCTCAATTTCTCTCTTTTCTGCCCAGCGATTTCCGCTTCTGTGCTCCTAGGACCGCACCTGCGTAAGAATCATCGCAGGTGCTAAATCAACTTAACTGGGCTGGGGCCGCACCTGTGGGCACTAGGCCGCATCTGCGAGCCCGCTTCTTCGATCCTGTAGTCGCACCTATGATCCCAGCTAACAAGGCCTAAATCCGCATCTGCCGCGCCGCACCTGCGGTCCATAATGCGTAGGTGCGAAAACAACAGGTGCTGCGACTTCAGCAAAATGCACAAACGCCAAACCAATTCGTTAAGCATGCGAAACTCACCCAAGGCCCCCGAGACCTCAACCAAACATACCAACCAATCCGAAAACACAATAAGAACTTAGTCGAGCCCTCAAATCACATCAAACAACGCTAAAACTACGAATCACCCTCCAGTCCAAACTTAATGAACTTGAAATTTCAAAATTCTACAACCGATGCCGAAACATACCAAATCACATCCGATTGACCCCAAATTTTTCACACACATCATATTCAACACTACGGACCTACTCCAAATTCCGGAATCGGATTCCGACCCTGATATCAAAAATTCCTCTATCGGCCCGAAACTCTAAAAATTTGACTTTCGCCAAATCAGGCCTAAATGAGCCACAGACCTCAAAAAACGCAATCCGGACACGTCGATAATCACCCAACGGAGCTAACGAAATCAACGTAATTCCATTCTGGAGCCGTCTTCATACTGTTCCGACTACGGTCCAAATTCTAATACTTAAGCTCTTATTTAGGGACTAAGTGTCCCAAAATACTCCGAAGCTCAAAACGAATCATCCCGGAAAATCACAATAGCAGAAAATAGATTCGGGGAAGCAGTTAATATGGGATCGGGGCATTAATTCTCAAAAGGACTGGCCGGGTTGTTACACCCCCAGCTCCAGCTCCCAGCTCAACTCTACACGAACGCGTTCCCTCATAATGAACTTTTCTCAATTTTTCCCAATTTTCACCTCAAATCCGAAATTAAATGGTAAAATTAAGCTTAGATTAATGGGATATAATCAAAAAGGAGTTAGGAATCATTACCCACAATCTTCCTATGGAAATCTCTTCAAATTTTGCCTTCTACCGAGCTCTCAATCAAATTTTGGAGTTATGAACTAAAACCCTCGATTTCTCTCTTTTCTGCCCAGTAATTTCCGCTTCTGCGCTCCTACGATCGAATCTGCGGTCCCGTAGCTGCGGAAGAATCATCGCAGGTTTGAAATCCACTTAACTGGGCTGGGGCCGCATCTACAGGCCCGCATCTGCGGTCCCCCAGCTAACAAGGCCTAAATCCGCATTTGCGGCTCCGCACCTGCGGTCCATAATGTGTAGGTTCGAAAACAATAGGTGTTGCAACTTCAGCAAAAGGCATAAGTCCCAAACCAATCTGGTAAGCATCCGAATCTCAGCCGAGGCCCCCAGGACCTCAACCAAACACACCTACCAATCCTAAAACATCATAGGAACTTAGTCGAGCCCTCATATCACATCAAACAACTCTAAAACCACGAATCACCCTCCAATTCAAATTCAATGAACTTGAAATTTCAAAATTCTACAACCGATGCCGAAACCGACCAAACCACATTCTATTGACACCATATTTTGCACACATGTCATATTCAACACTACGGACCTACTCCAACTTCCAAAAATGGATTCTAACCCTGATATCAACAATTCCACCATCGGCCCGAAACTCCAAAAATTCGACTTTCGCCATTTCAAGTCTAAATGAGCTACAGACCTCAAAAACACAATCCGGACACGCCCATATGCCCAAAATCACCCAACTGAGCTAACAAAATCGACGGAATTCCATTCCGGAGTCTTCTTCATATTGTTCCAACTATGGTCCAAATTTTAGGACTTAAGCTCTCATTTTGGGACTAAGTGCCCCAAAACCCTCCGAAACTCAAAACGAATTATCCCGGCAATCACAATAGCAGAAAATAGATTCAAAAAGTAGTTAATAGGGGTTGGGCATTAATTCTCAAAATGACCGGCCGGGTCGTCACATCCTCCCCTTCTTAAAACATTCATTCTTCCTCGAACGAGCATAGAAACATACCTGAAATGGTGAAAAGATGAGGAAAATGGCTGTACATATCCTGCTCGGTCTCCCAAGTTGCCTCCTCGACCGGCTGACCCCGCCACTGAACCTTTACTGATGCAATGCTCTTTGACCTCAGCTTTCGAACCTGCCTGTCCAATATAGCCACTGACCCATCAACATAAGATAGATCCTTGTCCAACTGGACTGAACTTAAATCCAACACATGAGACGGTTCACCGTGATACCTCCGGAGCATTGAAACATGAAACACCAATTGAACTTCTATCAAGCTAGGAGGTAAGGCAAGCTCATAAGCTACCTCCCCAACATGCCGCAACACCTAAAAGAGGCCAATAAACCTTGGGCTCAACTTTCCCCTCTTTCAAAATCTCATAACGCCCTTCATAGGCGAAACCCGAAGCAAGACCCGCTCTCCCACCATAAATGAAACATTGCAAAACTTTCGGTCCGCATAACTCTTTTGTCTGGACTTGGCTGTGCGAAGTCTATCCTGAATCACCTTAACCTTCTCCAAAGCGTCCTTAACCAAGTCTTTGCCCAATAATCTAGCCTTGCCCGGCTCAAACCAACCCGCTAGGGACCTACACCGTCTATCATACAGAGCCTTATACGGTGCTATCTGAATGTTGGACTAATAACTGTTGTTGTAGGAAAACTCCGCAAGTGGCAAGAACAGATCCCAAGAACCTCCTAACTCCATCATACACGCACGAAGCTCATCCTCAAGAATCTAAATAGTGGGCTAGGATTGTCCGTGCATTTAGGGGTTAAATGTTGTGCTCAACTCCACCCGAATACCCAACTCATGTTGTACGGCTCCCTAGAACCGTGATGTAAACGGTGTACCCCGGTCAGAGATGATAGATACCGGCACGCCATGAAGCCCAACAATCTCACGGATATAAACTCGAGCCAGCTGCTCGGAAAAATAGGTAGTCATCACAGGAAGGAAATGAGCTGACTTGGTCAGTCGATCTAGAATCACCCAAATTGCATCAAATTTCCACTGAGTTCGTCGGAGCCCAAAAACAAAGTCCATAGTGATCCGCTTCCGTTTCTACTCCGGAATCTCTAACTTGTGAAGCAATCCACCCGGTCGCTGATGCTCATACTTCACTGTTGGCAATGTAACCACCTAGCAACATACTCCACCATGTCCTTCTTCATTCTATGCCACCAATAACACTGCCTCACTTCCTGATACATCTTTGTGGCACCCGGATGAATAGATTACCGCGAGTTGTGATCCTCCTAAAGAATCAACTCAGGAAACCCATCCACATTAGGCACACATATCCTGCCCTACATCCTCAAAGCACCATCATCCCCAATAGTGACCTCCTTAGCATCTCTGTGCTGAACTGTGTCCTTCATGACAAGCAGATGGGGTTCATCATACTGATGCTTCCTGATGCGATCATAAAGAGAAGACCGTGAGACCACATAAGCAAATACTCGACTAGGCTCAGAAATATCCAATCTCATAAACTGGCAGGCTAAGGCCAGAACATCCATCACCATGGGCCTCTCTACTGCTGGTAGATAAGCCAAACTCCCCAAATTCTCTGTCGGGCGACTCAAAGCATCGGCCACCACATTGGCCTTCCCCGGGCTGTACAAAATAGTGATATCATAATCCTTAAGCAGCTCTTAACACCTCTTCTGACGCAAATTAAGATCCTTCAACTTGAACAAATGATGCAAACTCTGGTGATCAGTGTAGATCTCACAAGGGACACCGTACAAATACTGCATCCAAATCTTCAAGGCATGAACAATGGCAGCTAACTCAAGGCCGTGGACATGGTAGTTCTTTACATGCGCCATCAACTGTCCGGACGCGTAGGCAATTACCCTGTAGTGCTGCATTAACAGCACGCTGAGACCAACTCGCAACGCATCATAATAGAAATTATAAGACCCTGAACCTGTAGGCAATATCAATACTGGGGTTGTAGTCAAGACTGTCTTGAGCTTCTGAAATCTCTCCTCCCACTCTTCCGTCCACCTTAACAGAGCACCCTTCTGGGTAAGCCTGGTCATAGGTGCTACAATAGATTAGAATCCCTAAACAATCGACAGAAATAACCTGCCAAACCAAGAAAACTATGGATCTCTGTAGCTGAGGATGGTCTAGGCCAACTCTGCACTGCTTCCACTTTCTCCGGATCCACCTTGATCATTTCACTCAACACTACGTGACCCAAAAATGCCACAGAATCCAACCACAACTCACATTTTGAGAAATACGCATATAAATTCTTTTTTCTTAATGTTGGAAGCACTGTCCTCAGGTGCTGCACATGATCTTACCGACTCCGGGAGTACACCAGAATGTCATCAATAAAGACAATGATGAACGAGTCAAGATATGGCCGGAATACACTGTGCAAAGATCCATAAATGCTGCTGGGTCATTGGTCAGCCCAAAAGACATAACAAGGAACTCGTAATGACCATACCGAGCCCTGAAAGCAGTCTACGAGATATCTGTCTCTCGAATCTTCAACTGATGATAACCTGAACGCAAATCAATCTTGATAAACACTCGTGCACCCTGTAACTGATCAAACAGGTCATCAATACGAGGCAAAGGGTACCGGTTCTTCACTGCAACTTTGTTAAACTGGCGATAATCAATGCATATGCATAGAACTATCCTTTTTCTTCACAAAAAAGACAGGAGCACCCCAAGGTGACACACTTGGCCGGATAAAACCCTTATCAAGCAATTCCTGTAACTGTTACTTCAATTTCTTCAACTCAGGAGGAGCCATACGATAAGGATAAAGAGAGATGGGCTGAGTGTCCGGCAGCAAATAAATGCCAAAATCAATATCTCTATCGAGCGGCATGCCCGGAAGATCAGCTAGAAACACAACAGGGAAATCCCGTACTATTGGGACTGAATCAACTCTAGGGAAATCAATACTGACATCTCTCACATAAGCTAGATACGCATCACACCCCTTCTCAACCATTCGCTGAGCGTTAAGAAATGAAATAACTCTACTGGGAGTGTAATCTAAAGTACCCATCAACTCTAATCACGGTAAACCTGGCATAGCCAGTGTCACAGTCTTGGCGTGACAATCAACAATAGCATAATGGGGTGACAACCAGTCCATGCCAAGATAACATCAAAATGTACCATGTTGAGCAATGATAAATTGGCTCTGTTCTCAAAACCACTAAGAGCAATCAAACACGACCGATAAACGCGGTCCACAACAAGAAAATCTCAAACACGAATAGACACATAAATAGGGAATCCAAAGAATCCCACGATACGCCCAAATGCGGGGAATAATAAGAGGACACACAAGAATAAGTGGAGCCTGGATCGAATAGAACCGATGCAACTCTATGACAGACCGGAACAATACCTGTAATGACAGAAACGGAAGCAACAACCTCTGTATGGGCAGGAAAATGCATAGTATCAGGCCTGTCCTCCCCCTCTAGGTCGGCCTCTACCTCCCCGGCCTCCACTTCTAGCTGGCTGGGCAGGTGGGGTGGCAGCTGGTGCTGTGATCATAGCTTGGGAACTTTGTAGAGCACGCTGTGGCTGAGAAGTCTGTGGAGGTGCACCGCTCCTAAGTCTAAGGCAATCCCTCACCATATGGAGTGTGTCGCCATACTCAAAACAAGCTCTGGGAGGGCGTGGCGGTTGTGACTGGCTCAGGCCAGTTCTACTGGACTGACCACTGAAAGCACCCCACGCAGGGGGCACACTAGATACTGCAGGTGCATAATAAGTCTAGTGAGGTCTAGGAAGAGCTGGAATACCACTTGCTACTGGCAGAGCTGAATGAACGGGGCGACTCACATTACCCCTACCATGACAAACTGCAGTTGGGGCATGGGTACCAGAATAATTGGCCCGACTCTCGAGACCTCTTGGCCTCTCTCTCCTCCCTAACCTGAGCAAGCATGCTCTCTACTCTCCTAGAAATACTCACCACCTGCTGATAGACGATATCCATCTCTAACTCCCGGGCCATGCTAGACTTGATGCTTGGAATGAGCCCCTCAATAAACCGGCTAACTCTCTCGCGAACTATAGAAACCAAGGCCGGTGCATGTCTAGCCAAGTCTCTAAAACGAACAACATACTCCGAAACAGTCATATTACCTAGCGCAAATGCTCAAACTCTTGGCGCCATGCGTCCCTGAGGCTCTAAGACATACTCCCTCAAAAACATATCCGAGAACTGGTTCCATGTAAGGGAAGCTGCCTCAGCCGGACTGTCCAACTCAAAAGTACGCCACCACTTATAGGCTTTCCCTCGAAGCTGGAAGGCAGTGAAAGAAACCCCACTGACTCTGCTATGCCCGTAGTGCGGAGGATACGGTGGCGTTCCCCCAGAAATCCCTAAGCATCCTCTGATACTAGACCACTAAATGTAGGAGGGTCGTACTTCTTATACCTCTCAAGTCTCCACTGCTCCCCCTCTAAAACTGCTGCCCTACCCTCGCGCTGAGCTGGTGCTACAGGCATACTGGTATAACCTCTAGGATCTGATCAACCTAAACCCGCTGCTTTGGGGTGCGGGCGACAGGAGTATGTGCTCCTCCCCCGGCCTATGATGTAGCTACAGCAAGGGGAATCAACCCTGCCTGAGTTAAAGTGTTGTACATGCTCATGAACTGCGCAAGGGTTTCCTAGAGAGCTGGAGTAGTAGTAGTAGTAGGGATATCAGGCTCCTGGGCTCCAACTGGAGCAGCTGGTGGCTCCTCTGTAGCAGTTCGCGCGGGTGTAGGGGGCACGGGTGCCTGGTCATCTCCGATAGAAGGTGTCCTCACCATCTGTGACAGAATAGAAGACAGAAGTTTAGAATTTCGAAGTCAATAATCTCGCACGACAAGGAATCAAATGAAGTGGAATTTTCCTAACAGTTTCATAGCCTCTCGAAGATAAGTATAGACGTCTCCGTGCCGATCCGTGAGACTCTAATAAACCGGCTTGTGACTAATGACTCCTATGAACCTAGAGTTCTGATACCAAATTTCACGATAATGTTGTATGGTGGGCCGGGCTGGGACCGGGACCGGACCGGGCCCGCGATCTAACGGGCTAAACGGTCCTAGTGGGCCGGTCCCCAATGGTGCAGGAGGCCCGTGGCGGGCCGGTTCACTTCTATAAGCCCACAAGCACGAGACCGCTAAGCCCGGACCGGCAGGCGGGCCTGGGCCGGTTCAACCGGGCCTAACGGGCTCCAACGGCTATTTTTTTAAAAAAGACCAACGGTCAGATTTTTAAAATCTAGCCGTTGGCCTTCAAAATTTATCCGTTGGCCACTTTAAAAAATAGCCATTTGGCCCCCAAACTTTATATAATTATACTTTTTCCCAATTCTCAACTATTAATACCCCCTCATTCTTTTATTTTTACTCACCAATTCATCAATCTCTCTCAATCTCTCTCAATCTCTCTCAATCTATATCTAATTTCTCTTCTATAATTGCTTATTTTATTAATGCAATTTCGCAAAAAATTGTGAAGTTGTTTAATTGAAGTATTCAAGTCTTCAAGTCTTCAACGATTTTTAATTTTCAAGAAGTTGTTCGGCAATTCGTTAAACTCGTTCCAACTCTTAAGTTTTAAGAATATATTTTTGTGTGTTTTAGTTTGCATAATTGTAATTAATATGGCATTTTCTTTGAAAAAAATATTTGGTGGTAAGGGAAAAGCTAAAATTGGTGAAAGTAGTCGCCAACCTACTACCCTTCCCCCGGCTCCCCGACCTAGACCTGTTACCCGTCCTGCTGCTCCTATTATTCTTGATAGTGATAACCCTTGTTTTCAATTTTTCGATAGTTAATTTTGCCATAATGTTGCACCAGGTGAACAATTAAATGAAGAAGTTATGAATGCTCTTTATCCTAATCAAACTATCTTAGAAAATGATGAGGAAAATGAGGATGTAGATGAAACCCAACCGGATTTAGATGATACACCTACTAGTCCTGTTAATAACCCAACTGATGCCCCGCCGGACCCACCTGTAGAAACCCCTACTTTTAATAGACAACCTTCTAAACGCCTAGAAACATCAATAGTTTGGAATTTTTTTACTCAAGTAAGAGAACAAAATAAGGCTATGTGTAAAACTTGTGGGAAATTGCTGGCGCATAAATATACTGGATACCGTAGCGGTACGGGTAGTTTGGCTAGGCACATACAAACACACCCTAGAGATAAAGTTAAATATTTACAAATGAAAGCGCAGCAAGAGCGGACAAGTGTAGATACTGCGGTTAACCCTAGTACAGGTTCAAATCTAGTTCAACCAGGAATTAACACTGTGACCGGTGGTATTTTATATTACGATCCTAATAAAGATCGTGAAGAATTAGCAAAGATGGTTACCGTTATGTGCTTACCCTATACTTTTCCTTCTAACACTAATTTTGTGCATTATATTAGAAAAGTTTTTAATCCTACTTATAAAGGTTGGCCTCGCGCAACAGTTAAGAGCGATATTTATAAATATAAACATGAATATGAACAATATTTGCTGTATTTATTTACTACTATTTCAAACTATTTCAAACTGTTTAGTTTATATTGCAGCACTATGTGATTTGTTTGTTGAATTTTCGGAGGGTGGGGAAATTTATAAACTTGCTATAAATGCAATGAAAGAAAAGTTTAAAAAATATTTTTTTCCTATCCCCCCTATTTATGGTGTTGCTGCAATGTTAAATCCTACAATGAAATTAGGAGAGCTTGGAAAAATCAGTACTATTCAGAGATTGGATCCGCTCGGAAAGAAGAAACTTTGGACTTGTAGAATCACAACCGGAGATAGACGAAACTTATGAAGAAATGATAGCGGAACTTGCAAAGGATGTTGCTTCGCCCGAAAGCGGTGATGAACAAGCTTCTTTCCGCCACCACCAACGGAACCTCCTCCGAACCTTGAAGGATTTATGAGATTTGTTAGAGATACAATGTAGATTATGGTGTAACTTGTACTTTGGCACATCTTCTTTAGTTTTTTTTCCTTTTAATGGTGGTATTAGCACCTTGTTGTGCTCATTCCATTGGGGGG
>NW_017670302.1:978215-1033271 GCF_001879085.1 Nicotiana attenuata
TATATATATATAGATATATATACTAACATACTATATATACTACAAAACATTACAAGATTTTTCAAAAGGAGGGCCCCACCCCCAATGACCATTGCCAACGGTCATATTGCACAAATAGCCTACTTTTTTATTTTTTTTTTCTTTTTCAATTTACAAAACTAACCTTCTCTAAAACTATAAATACCCCCCTCCCTCTTCTTCATTTCAGTACTCAATACTCATTTCTCAATTTAAATTTCTCTCAATCTCTCAATCTCCAATTTTCAAGGCTTCAAGTCTCAATCTGAAATTTCAAGTTAAATCATGCCTCGTTCGGAAAGAGTGCGCTTATTTGTTTCGCAACACTTTGAAGTGCTTGAAGAAAATGAAGAAGTCCAAATATTAAAGTGCAAGAACTGTGGAAGAGTCTTAAATTTTCGTTCAGGGTGTACCACAGGTATTTTAAGGAGGCATATAAAGTATTGTGTTGAGGGTATTTATCCGCAAATTCGTCTTTAAGATTTTTCAACAATTTGTGTTATTTTAAAATTATTAGACGTATTTATGCTTCATGTTGTACTTTGTTATTAATTTATTATGCATGCCAATTTAGTTTTACTATTGTTTTGTTATTTTACTTTTTCGTCAAGCACTTTAATAATTAGATTTCTATATTATATATACTACATATATTTATATAGCCATGTATAAGAGCAATTTATATATATACATACATATATGATTTACAAGAAATTGCCTTAAACAAAAAAAATTTAAAAAAAAAGCCCGGAAATAAAAAAGCCCGTTAGGCCCGCTAAGCCCACGAGCCCGGCCCATTTAGTCCGAGACCATATAGGCTTAGGCCCGTCACGGGCTGGTTCCACCCGTTGAGCCCACGAAGCCCGGGACCGTGAAGCCCAGGACCGCCAGAGCCCGGGACCGCTAAGCCCAGGCCCGTTTAGCCCGGCCTGTTTAGTCCATTTAGGCCCGGGCCCGGACCACCATACAGCATTATTTCACGACCCACTTCCTCCCTCCGTGAACTGTCGTGACGGAACCTAGTCTCTATGAGTAGGTTAGCCTAACACATTGCAGAAATAAAAACAAAAGCATGAATATTAACTATTGGCAACACAACTATCCATTATGCAACTAAACGCCACTCGGGATATACGATTATCACTTAGAAAAAGTACCGAACAATACCCAAAACCCGAAAACTCGCAAGTCACAAGCTACTAAGGTGTTCTAACTATTCTATACATCATCTCTACAGAAAGAAAGAAAAATGAACATGAGGGAATAGAGGGGGACTCCGAGAATCTGCGGGCGCGGGCAGATGTACCTTGAAGTCTCCAACAGGCAACAATGACTGCAACTAGTGATGAGGCTGGTACGATGAACCTGGATCTGCACATTAAAAACATGTGCAGGAAAGGGCATCAGTACACCACAACGGTACCCAGTAAGTGCCAAGCCTAACCTCGGACGAGTAGTGACGAGATCAGGTCAGGGCCGTACTGACATATATGTATAATAAGATAAAATAGTATGAAATATCGTAGTAAAGATAAATGCTAACAGTCAACGAAAATGAAATCACATAATAACAACAACTCAGTAAATGAGATAGTACAGGGGATCTCCCGGGATACTAGTCCAAACATAAATGTACAGAGGATCTCCCGGGATATATTACGTAGTCCCAAACGTAAATGTGCAGAGGGGGATCTCCTAAAATACCGTTCCGTAGTCCCAAAGTAAATATCCAATATAGGGGAATCTCCCGGGATACCGTCTCGTAGTTTCAAACATAAATGTACAAGGGCATCTCCCGGAATACCTTTCCGTAGTCCCAAAGTAAATATACAGCTCAATAAATATAAACAACAGTTTCAACAAGAAATTTTACAGATTAGATTAAATTCATATCAAAGAAGACAGGTAATTCTTACTCTAAACACGCTGAAACATAGTCCAGGTAGGCAATTAAGGCAGTTAAGATAGTTAAGGCACGCAAACATGCTTTTCAAAGCTAAACAGGATGACTACATATACTATTATTGCTCAATTAATGGAAACATAGATATTTACTTATGAAAATGGGGGTTTTCAACAAATAGCCCGTGTACGCACTCGTTCACTCACGAGTCTAACCATACAAAATTCACTCAAATCCGATACCAAAATCTCGATCAAAATCCCAAAAATCGGCCGGAGAACTTTTCTCAATTTTTCCCAATTTTTCACCCAAAATCCGAAATTAAATGGTGAAATTAAGCTTAGATTAATGGGATATATTCAAAAAGGAGTTAGGAATCATTACCCACAAACTTCCTCCGAAAATCTCTCCAAATTTCGCCTTCTACCGAGCTCTCAATCAAATTGTGGAGTTATAAACTCAAACCCTCGATTTATCTCTTTTCTACCCAGCGATTTCCGCTTATGCGCTCCTAGGACCTCATTTGCGGTCCCGCACCTGCGGAAGAATAATCGCAAGTGCGAAATCCACTTAATTGGGCTGGGGCCGCATCTGCGGGCACTGGGCCGCATCTGCGAGCCCGCTTCTGCGATCCCCCAATCGCACCTGTGATCCCAGCTGACAAGGCCTAAATCTGCATCTGCGGCTCCGTACCTGCGGTCCATAATGCGCAGGTGCGAAAACAACAGGTGCTGCAACTTCAGCGAAATGCACAAGTCCCACACCAATTCCTTAAGCATCCGAAACTCACCCGAGACCTCAATCAAACATACCAACCAATCCTAACACATCATACGAACTTAGTTGAGCCCTCAAATCACATCAAACAACAGCAAAACAACGAATCACCCTCCAATCCAAACTTAATGAACTTGAAATTTCAAAATTCTACAACCAATGCCGAAACAGACCAAACCACGTCCGATTGACTCCAAATTTTGCACACACATCATATACAACACAATGGACCTACTCCAACTTTTGGAATCGGATTCCGACCCCGATATCAAAAATTCCGCTATCGGCCCGAAACTCTAAAAATTTGACTTTCGCCAAATCAAGCCTAAATGAGCTACAGACCTCAAAAACACAATCTGGACACGCCCCTTAGCCCAAAATCACCCAACGGAGCTAACAAAATTGACGGAATTACATTCTGGGGCCGTCTTCACATTGTTCCGACTACGGTCCAAATTCTAATACTTAAGCTCTCATTTAGGGACTAAGTGTCCCAAAACACTCCAAAACTCAAGACGAATCATCCCGGCAAATCACAATAGCAGAAAATAGATTCGGGGAAGCAGTTAATAGGGGATCGGGGCATTAATTTTCAAAACGACCGGCCGGTTTGTCACACCCCCTGCTCCAGCTCCCAGCTAAACTCTATGGGAACGCGGTCCCTCATACGGGGACGCGAAGAACACAACATCAACCCATTGCGAATTCAACCAACAAAGTGCGAACGCAAAGAACAAACCTCCGACTAGCGAAATTACCCTTCGCGAAGAACAAACCTCTCCACTCCTGGTCAAACTTTCAAAAATTCTAACTTTTCGCCATTTCAAGCCAAAATCCACTAAAGACCTCCAAATCACGATCCGGACGCGCTCCTAAGTTCAAAATCACCCAACGGAGCTAATGGAACGATCAAAAATCCAATCCGAGGTCAATTTCTAAAAAGACAAATATGGTCAAACTTTTCAATTTTTAAAGCTTCAAGCTAAGAATCATTCTTCCAAATCCATTTCGAGTAACCTAAAAACCAAAACCGACAATTCACATAAGTCATAATACATCATATGGAGCTACTCACGCCCTCAAACAACAGAGCAAAGTGAAATTGCTTAAAATGACCGGTCGGGTCGTTACATCCTCCCGCAATTAAACATACGTTCGTCCTCGAACATGCCTAGAGTTGTTCCAAAATGCATCAAATCGCTGTATAATCTTGCTACGCACATACCAGGGGGTGATCCCGTAGATGCGGCCCCATATAGGTCTGATAAACCACAAGACTGAATTTTCTTAATCCAACCTCGCCCATAAGTCTTAGAACCCAATTTCTAACATCTGGAATTTTCTATAAGATCTGAATCTCGCATCTACGCATTGACTAAGTCCGAACAAGCTTAAATCATAACCCAAGACGTAATCACATCATATACCACATAATTCAAACACTCATAGCGACAATTTCTAATCACAGTAGTTGCTCAAAACAACCCAATGCTGGTAATAAACCTCTTATCAAATAAAGCCTCGTTCTAACACCTTCATATACTGCCAAATGATGAAAGAAACACGCAGAAACTCATAACCATTTGCTAGATCCACAAGTCATGGAGCTCCATCTTCTCCGACACGTACCATAGCAGATTTCCAAGCCGACTTTCGATATTATCCTTCCAATCATGCTGTAATCAATTTGATAGTATTTATTCTAAGTCTAATGACCTCTTCTCATCCAACACGACCACTCTAGTGACATGACACATCAATACAATCTAAAGCCATATCATGTGCAATCTGTTCTCCAATAAGCAACAATCCAAATGTACCCAAACATGGAAAATGACTCTAATGAGAGAACCGTTCCACAAGCTTAACAAGTACCACCACAACACAATACCAAGAACCCATCACACACCGCAAAACCAAACCACATGAATCTATCACAAAGGATCAAACCTCAGTATAACTTCACCGGTCCATTTTATATTCCTCGAGCCACCTTGCTCAAAATCAATCACCAAACGAGGGAAAATAACCATAACCACGATCAAGTATCCAAAGTGCATTACCATAACCACGGAGGGAAAATAACACAATACCACGATCCGGAATGGACATAGCCAACGCGCAATTAGTCATGCAATACCTAAATACTCACACCGCTCAAATCCCGATACAAAGCCTAAATAGAACAGCACCATGTGTGTATATAACCAACGAATCACACTCCTCGTAGCATAGAAGAGTAACTCATAGATCATTTCAGAACACGAATAATCTCAACAATATCCGAATAGCACATCCCTCAACAATAGCGGTTCGGCGCCAACAAATACGATCTAGTTCAGAACACACATCCATATTGGGCCTACCGATGAACCCCAAATCAACTCTGGTCACCCACCATAGATAAATAACCCTCCGAAGGTCCACAATGACTGAATCACAACACATACTATCCTCTAAATAACCATGGCTACATTTTCACAGTCCACAACCACGAAACAATCTACTCATGAGAACTCCCAGTCTCTAAATCCAGAGAACACAAGAATCACCATATCTGATATCAACTCCACCTCCTGAATGTCTAACACTTCTCCAATACACGATCATCCCAAGAGGAATATTTCTATAATTCTTCTGTGCCACAAAGCAAAATTTGAACATCGGCAGTCGCTCAACCAGGAGAGTACTACGATACCAATGAAGTATTTGTAACTCAAACACATTGCCCCTTCCGAAATGTATATCCTCATCAAGCCATACCAGATAGTAATACCATTTACCTAGTCGTCTGAAACTATCCATGCTGCTTAAGGACTCATTACATTCCCTTCACAACCGAACCACGACCTTACACATGCAAATCTCAATCCTACACAACTCACCGCATATACCATGCCATCATATTAAAAATACGAGAACTTCATAATCCACTCCAAGTCACAAGCAACAACATACTAAATTAGCCAAGAACTTTCTATTTGATATCATCCGGATAAAATCACTATGCATCACATGCTCCTCACGCCAATAGGAAATGTGTTATACGAACAATGGTAGAAACTATTGAGATCTCTTTGAAACCCATTTGCACATAATTAAGCCATCAAAACTAAGTCTCTCTAACTCAACCAAGCCACATAGGTCACCAAAACCCAAGAGCATTACCACAAAACACATGTAGAAACCCACCACATCATAAGCACCCAAAGAACCGATCATATATATTACCATGCCGATCAAACGTACTACCAAGCTGTCCTATTCCTCCGAATTCCTTCTAAATTACCATAAAATTGATACTCATCTTCGCCATAATACCACAATCCTCAACCCAAACTCACCACACGAGACTTCCTACGAATCTAAAGCCATTACCTCCACCTTCCTGACACTGATATGTAGAATCCATAACGATACAGAAATGCCACAAGTCTTGCTACCATCAACTGTAAACCTCAGTTTCTAGCCAAATACACATCCTGAAGATCCCCAATTGTTACATATACATCTTGAATCCATTAGAACCGTTCTCGAGAGTCCTCCACTCTACTCGGGTCTCAATTAAACTGATCAAACGAACTGAACGACCTATGCTCCATCAGCACAACAACACCTAGGGAAGTCACCCACACTATTAAATAGCCAAGTGAATCCCTACTCCATGCACGCTTCCTACTTTACAACTCAATCATCTAATATTTCACATACATTCCCAATGCATAACACAACCCGTATCAAGAAATTCCTTTACTTGAGTCATCCTCGATCTCAACCTCTATACGCCATAACTGATTCACTAGTATACCTCAATCTGAAACCAATACAACACACAACTGTGCAATCAACTTATCAATAGCAGACTCCCCCCACTTTGCTCAAGCCATAGATCAAAACACACAATATCTCACAATGCCCACACTCTATTACTACCATAATACCATAGTGAGATTCAACTAAATCCTTCATCAGCTCATGCAACACAAACCATTTAATACCTCAAATCATCTGTAAATCTCGCATTCCCTTGTAGCAGTCAAGCCCACTCTCATAAGCGATCCAAACTCAAATTGCAACACATATGACTCACTGGTAAAAGAGAACTTGCTACAAAACAACATAGGGATTACCCAACCCTCTAGACACCCCGCAGCAGATAACTCACCTGCTTCGGCTCAAACTAACAACTCTTTATACCCTTCCACAGTCATAAACCTTATGCAATCACTTAATCTTCCCGAGTCTGAACTCATTTCATGACATGAAAATCTACTCCACTCTTCAGCTAAACAACATGGAAAGGATCCTTCAATACACCCATAACTCGAGACTATGCATCAAATCAAGATGGAAATCAAGCACCGAATAGTTGTTTCTACACCTCAAGCAAACCCTTCTTGCCACATTCAAATCATATGAACACATCTCGCACTCACATCATACTCATCTCGTAGCCATCCAGGCACAAATTCCACTAATAGGGACACTACCGGACATATAAATGCAAAAGCACGTGCTCAAACAATCAACACCTCAGTGCTCAAGCTACAATCAAAACCCGACCTCAAGTCCTCTAGACTGGCCCATCATCAACACATAGAAATCACATCTCGCACCTCATAAAAAGATTCATAAGTCGTCGATGCACAGCTGATACCGAGCGCTCATGTGCGCATACGAATGCATGGAAGGAACTCAAAGGATTACGCTTCAAGCTGAATCAATGTCGCACGATAAGGAAAGAATGATGGGAAGTATATCCTGAATGTCCTGTAGCCTTTCAAAGATAGGTATGGACATCATCGTACCGATCTGCAAGACTCTACAAGACACTTGCTCATGACCTGTAGAACCTATGAACCTAGAGCTCTAATACCAATCTGTCACAACCCAAAATCCACTAGTCGTGATGGCACCTATCCCAACCCGCTAGGTAAGCCAACTAATAACAATCCGGTTTCAATAATGCTAATAAGTCAATTAAACAAGATAAATTATCTGGATCTATTACCTTTCCCAAGGACTGGTAGTACAAATCATGAGCTTCTAAGAATAAAATTTACAAAGCTGATTTGAAGAAAATACATCCTCTATTTGAAAAGTACATAAACAGAGTTATATAATTCTAAGGCTGCCATGAACAAGAGGCAGCTACAACAGGGACACAGGTACGCCTTCAAGTCCAGCAACCATCAAACGCAGCAACATCAGCATCCGAGATCTACACGCAATGTGCAGGAAGTGCAGCATGAGTACAACCGACCCCATATACTCAAAGAGTAACAAACGTAACCTCAGATTGAAAGTTGTGACGAGTTGGAACATAGGTTGGGTCTGACACAAATAACCAACAGTAGTTCATACAACGTAGAACACATACCAAGGAAAACAATCTCAGAGATAAAAATGTTTAGCTTTTGCTTAGTTTCCCAAAAATAGTTCCGCTCTCTAGAATACCAACAAAATCCAAATCCTTTATTGAAATCATTGAAAAAATTTGAGGTAGTTTGAAAACTGTAATTTTTCAACAATATCCTTTTCACAATAAATAAGATGTTTCATTTTCTTTCCAAATAACAAGTGTGAAATACCTCTCTATGCCAAATATCAATGTGTTTAAAATTCATGAATGACGTGATACCGTACAGCATGACGAAAAGTGCATCTCTATGCCTGTATGTCATGTATGCATGCCAATGCCATGTATCTCAGAGATGAATCATGTACTCACACTCTCAGAGTACTCAGTCTCACTATCTCATACTTTTCGCTCATCATGCTCAACCCCTAGGTACTGTATATGGCACATTTGGCCCTGGGAAGATCCATCCCGAAATATATACATCACTGACCATCAGGCACTCGGTACCGAGGAAGGCTAATCTGGCCCCATGGAGAAGATCCATCTCCAGGTATATAAATGCTTCGAACAAGATCCATGTCCAAGGAAGATCCATACCTCAATATAATATCATCTGCGCTCACTAGGGGTGTGTACAGACTCCGAAGGGGCTCCTTTAGCCCAAGCGCTATGACAAGCCAGATCCGGGCATAAATCAATATAACATGCTACGGCGTGCAGCCTGATCCAATAACTGTCACTCATAATCAGGCTCTCGGCCTCAATTAGTCATCAATCTCTCTAGCCTCACCCATGGGCTCACAATGTAATGAAGACTAACCCGGAATAATGATATGATGTGCCAATGAGTAATAATTGAGATTGAGATATGATATAAATGCATGAATATGACTGAGTACAAAATATCAATGAAATCAATGCGATGACAGCAAGAAATGACCACTATGGGTCCCAATAATATTAGCATAAGCCTAAACATGATATCTAGCATGATGTGCAGCTCATTTACTTTAGCACATTGTGAAAACATATATATCAACAAAAATAGGGCCACTATTCAGTGCCTTGGGAACAACAAAGTCACAATTCAGAGGGTGCACGCCCACACGCACGTCACCTCAACACCAATCACATAGCACATAATTCGGAGTTTTATACCCTCGGCACTAAGTTTAGAAGAGTTATTTATCTTAAGCAAGCCAATTCCGACACCGAGCAAGCCAAGCGATGCTCCAAGAATGCCATCACGCGCGTAGCAACATTCGAACGGCTAAAAACTAGCCAAATCAACTCAAATACATCAGATGAAGCCCAATGAAACAATTACAAATGATAAAGATCGAATCCCAAGTCAAATCCCTCCGGCCAAAAATCACACCCGGGCCCACACCTCGAAACTCGACAAAACTCACAAAATCTGGCAACCCATTTAATCACGTGTCTAACCATATTAGTTTCACTCGAATCTGACTCCAAATCGGTGTTCAAAACTCAAAAATTTATATTATGAAACTTTACGCCTAAATCCCCAATTTGCTCTTTATAATTCCTCAACCAATTGCAAAAAACGAAGATAGATTCGTGGAATATAACCAAACCAAGTAGAGAACACTTACCCCAATTCATATGGTGAAAATTGCTCAATAAATGCCTCAATCCGAGATCCATAGCTCCAAAAATGCAAAAATGGTCGAAACCCTCGAAATAGAATACTTAATAGCATCGCGTTGGTGATGATCAAAAATATCAGCTCCCAAAAATGTTCTACGTGTTCGCGGCACAAGCCTCACGAACACGATACACACTGGAGACATCACTACGTGAACATGGCACGAGCCTCGCGAAGGCGATGAAGAAAGGTCCCCCTGCTCCAGCTCCTAGCTCAACTTCACGCAAACGCGGTCCTTCATATGCAAAGAGACGAACACAAGATCAACCTATCGCGAATGCGACCAAAAAAGCGCGAAGGCAACACAAACCTCTGCACTGGCCAAATTACCCTTCGCGAATGTGATGCTCCATTCGCGATCGCGAAGCTCTTCTGAAACACCAGAAAACCAGCAAAACACAACAATGCAAAATGAAGGAAAAATAGCCCGAAATCAATCCGAAACACGCGCGAGCCCCTCAGGACCATGCCTAAACATAACAAGAAGTCTAGTAACATAACATGGACCTAATCGAGGCCTCAAATCACAAATAACAACATCGAAAAGACAAATCACGCCTCATTTCGAAATCATTGAAACTTCAACTTCCACAACCGATGCTAAAACCTATCAAATCATGTCTGATTGACCTCAAATTTTGCACACAAGTCACATTTGACATTACGAACCTGCTCCAACTTCCGGAATCATAATCCAACCCATATATCAAAAAGTCCACTCCCGGTCAGACTTTCCAAAATTCTAACTTTTCGCCATTTCAAGCCAAATTCCACCACAAACCTCAAAATCACGATCCAGACGCGCTCCTTAGTCTAAGATCACCCAACAGAGCTAATGGAACCATCAGAAATCCAATCCGAGGTCAAATTCTAAAAAGTCAAACTTGGTCAAACTTTTCAATTTTTATAGCTTCAAGCAGAGAATCATTCTTCCAAATCCATTTCGAATAACATGAAAACCAAAACTGACGATTCACATAAGTCATAATACATCATATAGAGCCACTCATACCCTCAAACAACCGAGCGAAGTGCACTTGCTCAAAACGACCGGTCGGGTCGTTACAATATAGTATAGTATATATACTAAGTGTATAGTATATAAGCTATCATAAGATGTATATATAGTATAGTATAGTGTGTGTGTGTGTATATATATATATACATATATATATATATATATATATATATATATATATATATAGTGTTCATATAAAAGTAATTTAAAACAACACACACACACACACAAATATCTCTTCTAACCTCGAAGAAGTAGTGACGTGGGATCGACTCCGACACTTACTATGGCCAATAATATAATAATATGAAGTTCCAATTCTTAAATCATAATGTATGTAGATAACAACAAGCTCAACCAAGAATAATAACTGCAAAAACCCTTCCATCATATTTAAGAAGTCAAGGCACTTTCTTTATTTAAAACAAGTGACCTTTCACGCAAATAATCGTGCAAACTATAAAGAGTTCCAATTCTATTATCAAACACAGATATCACCTAGGAAGCTCGGCCCGATCCAACATAAAAGTAAAATGTGCACTGCCGAGGGTCGAACGCCGTGAACCATAGATGCATCTATTTCCCGCTCGTGAATCATACATGAGACGCGGTCAAAACATAACCCCGCTCGCGAATCATACATGCGACGCGGTCAAACATAATTTTATCATTTTAATCATAACCCTTTCTTGATTTTTTTTAAAATGAACACAATCCAACTTGAAGCCTTTAAATTATTAGAATTCCTCAACTTAATACCTTTCGTTACAATTACCACATATAATCAAATAATGGTTTCCACAAAGCATGGCGTAAACCTAAAGCTACCCGGACATAACAGGAATAGTTGCTACGTACGGACTCTCTTCACTTCATGCGTACGTAGCCCCCGCAAATAACCACATATTAATTAAGTTCACCTGTGGGGAAATTTCCCTCATACAAGGTTAAAAAAGAGACTTACCTTGCTTCACAACCTACTTCCAAACTCAAGAATGCGCTGCAACCCTCAAACCGGATCTGAACAATCCAAAACTATTTAAATAGCATAAAAACCAATCATTATAGGTTCAAAAGTACATATTCTAACTGTTAAAGTGATTACCCAACCCCAAGGCAAGATTCCTAATATTTACCCCCAGGCCCACGTGCCCGGATTTCGGAAATTTTCGAAGTTGTTACCCATAACCTAAGCAACAAAAATATATGATTATCACTAAGTTTCGTGGTAAATTCTGTGGTAAAAATCTCATTCTTGTCAACCCCTAGGCTTTTCATCAAACCCATGATTTCTACCAATTTTCATGTTAGAATCTACCCAAAACTTATGTATTGAACTCATAATAGGTAGAAGTTACTTACCTCCAAAAGCTAGGTGGAAATCCCTCTCAAAATGCACCAATAATCGTCCAAAGCATGAGTGGAAATGAGTAAAAATGGCTTGAGTCCCGTATTAAATGAACTCACTACCCCAACGATTTTCGCACCTGCGGTCTCGCTTCTGCGGACAAATTTTCGCTTCTGCAGAGTTGGGTTGGGCCAGCTGGGGCCGCACCTGCGGACGGATGACCGCTTTTGCTGTCCTCTTCAGCGGAAAAGGAGCTGCATCTGCGGTTTGATGACCCAAAAGGTCATCTTATGATTTAAAACAAAAACCTCCTTTTATCCCTTCTCGATTCGTGTGCGCAATCCGGGCGTGACTCCGGAAAGCTTTTATGTTAAAAGTTGATGAAAATAATAATTTTTGCCTTTAAAAGTTGATTTAGTTGACTTCGATCAACATTCTGGGTAAACAGACCCGGACTCGTATTTTGAAGTCCCGATGGGTCCGTATCGAACTATGGGACCAGGGCGTATGCCCGTAATCGTATTTGGAGGTCCCTAGCCCGAGTTATGATTTTTTGCTAAAAATTGAAAGTCTGAAAAATTAATGGTTTTTAAGAGATTGCTAATGCTTGATCTTGTTGGTATCAGGTCCGTATTTTGGTTCTGGAGCCCGGTATAGGTTCAATACAATATTTATGTCATGTTTGTGTAATTTGGTGAGAAACGGAGTTATATTGACTTGATTCGGGCATCTAGTTGTGAAATTAGGAATTTTGAAGTGTTCTTGGGAAGTTTTTGTGATTTGGTGCTAAATTTTTAGTTCTAGGTGTTATTTTGGAAATTTGATAGCGCGAGAAAGTTCGTATGATGTTTTATGACTTGTGTGCATGTTTGGTTTAGAGAACCGAGGGCTCGGGTGAGTTTTGGATAGGCTGCTACTAAGTGGTTTGAACTTGGAAAGATTTGCTGGTATAACTTATCTTGTTACTGGCCTCTGATCCCGCATTTGCGACATCGGGCATCAAAATTGAGAACCCTACAGGTTCTTCATTTGCGAGCTCTAGATCGCTAATGCGAAGAGAAGTTGGGCCATACAGTCTTCGCAATTGCGAAGAATTCTTCGCATTTGCAAAGTAAAGCTGGGAGGGGCGGTGATCGCAAATGCGTTCATTTTGTCGCATTTGCGGAGGTTCATGTTCGCAATTGCGAACTTATCTTTGCAATTGCGAAGGCAGTAAAGATGTGAAGGACCTCGCATTTGCGAGCTTCTCAATTGCGTAGCTCAGGTCGCAAATGCGACATCTCCAGCTGTCTAAAAGGGACCTAGACAGGATTTTTGATTCATTTCCAGAATTTTCAAAAACCTGAACCACAAGAGGCTATTTTCCAAAGACCATTTCTTCTCCAAATGATAGGTAAGTGATTCTTAATAGTTTCTTTCGATCATTTACTTCATTTTAGAAGATTTCAACCTAGAATATTAGCTTTTCATGGTGAATTGGGGATTTTTGTGTAGAGACTAGGGATTTTGAAGTTTTGGGACTTAGACCTAAAATTTAGGTCAGATTCCAAAACCAATTATATATCAGGGCTCGGGGGTGAATGGGTAATCGGGTTTTGGTCCAAATTTCGGGTTTGGACCAAGTAGGCCCGGGTGTTGACTTTTTAAAAAATTGCCTAAATTGAATTCCTTGCAATCATGGGTAGTTCCTAAGGCTTAAATTGAATTGTTTGGTTGGTAATTTACTAGATTATATTGGTCCGGAGTCTTGTGTGAAAGGTAAAGCGGTGATTGAGCTTTGAGTTGGTCGTTGGAGCAAGGTAAGTGTTGTCTAACCTTATCTTGAGGGATTAGGTTTTGTTGCATATTTTCTACGTCTTTAGTTATTGAGTACAATGTATGGGTGAGGTTACGAGTACCTATGCGTTGTTGTCGAGTCATAGCATGCGAGTGAGTCTTGTCCTTGTGATCGTTGTATTCTTTATTCATATTGTTCATCCCTAGACTTTTTATTCTATATGTTGAGCAACTCTTATCATGTTTTACGGAATTTGATATTGACTGAGAATTGACTCAAAGTTGAGGTTGACGTTGTGGAACCAAATGTTGAAGTGAGGCTTGTTATTGATAATTCCATCTCCCTGTTGCTATTGTTATTTGTTTTGGTGAGGAAGAGTGTAAAGCACGAAGGGTGATGCCGTGCCAATTTATATTAATTATCATCTGAGAAAGAGTGTAAAGCATGAAGAGTGATGCCATGCCATTTTATATTCATTATCATATGAGGAAGAGTGTAAAGCACGAAGGGTGATGCCATGCCATTTCATATTCGTTATCAAGTGAGATAGAGCGTAAAGCACGAAGGGTGATGCCTACCCATTCTATATTCATTATCATCATTTCTTTCATTTATTATTGTGAGGATGAGTGTAAAATAGCGAAGGGTGATGTCGTGCACTTGTTTTTGCTACGTTCAATATTTCCATTGGTGCAAAGCATGTTGGTTGCTGTGTTTCTTTACTGTTACTATTATCATGATCTTGTACTCCCCTTAGCATATTTTCCCCTCTCCCATTATTATATGTTAGCTTCTATTAGTTGTTATTGCTCGTATATTGTTTAACTGCACAGGTTTATGTTGTTGTCTTGTCCTAGCCTCGTCACTACTTTACCAAGGTTAGACTCGGCACTTACCAGTACATGGGGTCAGTTGTACTGATACTGCACTCTGCACTTTCTGTGCAGATTTTTGTACCGGACCGAGTTGACCCTGAGTCTAGCTGCTGGCTTGATCTGTTGGAGACCCAAGGTAACCCTGTTGGCGTTCGCAGGCCCTGGCATCCCCTTCTACGCATTTCCTTTACTGTTCCATTTGTATTGAAAATAGTTGTATTTCATTCAAACACCTTACTTGTAGTTAAATCTAAGTAGTTCATGAATTGTGACACCAGATTCTGGGTGGTTGTGTACAAGTATTAATTGGGTTATTACAAAATTCCGCACTTCTCTAGTCTGTTATGGTTTAATTGTTGATATTTATCGAATTATTTAAGAGTTAGCGTATTAATCCCTTATTGTTGTCTTGCCTAGCAACTGAAAGGTTAGGCGTCATCACGGTCCCGACGGTGGGAAATTCGGGTCGTGACAAATTGGTATTAGCGCACTAGGTTGCCTAGGTCTCACAATTCAGGAACAGGCTTAGTAGAGTCTTCGGGATCGGTACAGAGACGTCTGTACTTATCTCCTAGAGGCTACAGAGTTTAGGAACAAGTTCATTTCTATTCTTCTCAGTCGTGCAAAATTTTGTTCTCTCAACACTAATCGAACTTTTTTACTCTTGCTCTATCGTAGATGACGAGAACACATACCTCTTCTTCAGCTGAGCAGCAGCCAGAGCCCCCGGTAGCAGCTCCTACGAGGGGAAAAGGGTGAGGCCGGGGCGGTGCTAGAGGCCGGGGTAGGTGAAGGGCTCAGCCAAGAGCTCGAGCAGTAGCACCAGCGGCGAAGCCTCAGGTAGAGTTTGATGAGGAGGCTCCAGCCCAGACCGTTCCAGTAGGACTAGCTCAGGTCTGAGAGGGGTTCATTGCCACCCCGGTACTTCAGGATGCTTTGGTCCGTTTAGTTGGCCTCATGGAGAGTGTGGCAAAGACCGGCACATTCCCTGTAGCACCAGCCGTCTCTCGGGCTGGGGGAGGAGTTCAGACTCTCGCTACTCACACTCCGAAGCAGATGGCTCCCCAATTTTAGACTCCAACAGCTCAGCCAATTGGTGCAGTTCCATTGGGTGTTGCAGCATAGACCGGTGACGGATCAGCTATGTCTTCTGAGGCTTTGTTGAGATTGGACAAGTTCACCAAGCTCTTTCAAGTTTATTGCAGTGGGGGAGCTTCTGAGGACCCACAAGATTATCTTGACCGCTGCCATGGGGTTCTGCGGAACATGGGGATAATGGAGACCAACGGGGTTGACTTTGTTGTGTTCTAGATGATATGGTTCGCCAAGAGATGGTGGAATGACTTTGTGTTGACTAAACCAGCTGGGTCGCCTGCTTTGACTTGGGGCCAGTTCTTGCGGATATTTCTTGAGAAGTTCCTTTCTATTACACTGAGAGAGGACTATCGCAGACGGTTCGAGCGTCTTTAGCAGAGCAGTAAGACCGTCACTCAGTACGAGACTCGATTTGTTTATTTGGCCCATCATGCTCTTCTTTACTTCCCATGGTAGAGAGAGGGTGAAGAAGTTTATCGAGGGAATTGCTCAGCATATCAGATTGCAGATGGCTAAGGAGACTGGGAGTGAGATTTCTTTCCAGGATGTAGCCAACGTTGACGGGCGAGTTGAGATGGTTTCAGCTCAGGGGAGTGGTCAGGGATCTGACAAGAGACCTCATCATTCTGGTGGATACAGTGGTGCCTCATCTGGAGTCAGGGGTACTTTTGGTAGAGGCCATCCTCCAAGGTCGTTTCATTCAGCACTACAGGCTTCTCACGGTGCTCCAGGTGGTCGTGGCCCTCATACGCAGTATTCCGATCAGCTAGCCTACAGTGCACCATCAGCTCCTAATAGTGCACCTCTGCTCTAGAGTTTTCAGGGTGGTTACTTAGGCCGTCAGGATCAGTTTCAAGGTCAACAGTCTCAGTAGTCGAAGTCTAATTATACTTGCGGTGATCCGAGGCACATTGACAGGTATTGTCCTCGAGCATCGAGTAGTTCTCAGTATTAGGGTTCTCGTGCCATGGTTCCGGCAATAGGTGCTTCACCGCCCACTTAGCCAGCTAGAGGTAGGTGTCAGACAGATAGAGGTGGCGGTCGAGGCATTAGAGGTGGAGGTCAGGCTGCTAGAGGTAGAGGCCAGCCAGACAGGGCTCGTCCTTGAGACGTAGTTCAGAGTGGTGGGGCCCAGACCCGATGCTATGCTTTTCCAGCCAAGCATGAGGCTGATTCATCGGATGCGGTTATCATAGGTACGATTTCAGTTTGCAGTAGAGATGCCTCAGTGCTATTTGATCCGGGTTCTACTTATTCATACGTGTCATTCTATTTTGGTTCATATTTGGGTGTGCCACGTGATTCTTTGAGTGCCCCTGTGTATGTGTCCACCCCTGTGGGAGATGCTATCATTGTAGAACGTGTTTATCGTTCGTGTGTGGTTACTATTGGGAGTCTTGAGACTCGTGTAGATCTCCTACTTCTCGATATGGTTGATTTTGATGTTATTTTGGGGATGGATTGGCTATCACCTTATTACGCTATATTGGACTGTCATGCCAAGAAATGACCTTAGCCTTGCTAGGGTTTCCTCGATTAGAGGGGAGAGGGACTCCAGGACATTCTACCAGCAAGGTTATCTCTTATGTGAAGGCTCGGCATATGGTCGAGAAGGGGTATCTAGCTTATTTGGCTTATGTTCGCGATTCTAGTGCGGAGGTTCCTTCCATGGATTCAGTAACGACCACTCGTGAGTTTCCAGAGGTATTTCCTACAAATATACCAAGAATTCCACCCGACAAGGAGCATTGATTTGGATCCGAGCACTCAGCCCATTTCTATTCCGCCATACCATATGGCCCCGTTAGAGTTTACAGAATTGAAGGAGCAGTTGCAAGACTTGCCTGATAATGGCTTTATTAGACCTAGTGTCTCGCCCTGGGGTGCACCCGTATTGTTTATGAAAAAGAAGGATGGATCGATGAGGATGTGCATAGATTATGGGAAGTTGAACAAAGTCACCATCAAGAACAAATATCCATTACCAAAGATTGATGACTTATTTGATCAGCTTCAGGGTGCCAAGGTATTTTTGAAGATTGATTTGAGGTTTGGCTACCATCAGTAGAGGATTAGGGAACCTGATGTCCCTATGGTAGCTTTTCGAACTCGATATGGGCATTATGAGTTTCTATTGATGTCATTTGGGCTGACAAATGCCCCAGCAGCATTAATGGATTTGATGAACTTGGTGTTCAAGCCCTATCTGGATTCCTTTGTGATTGTTTTTTTTTTATGATATCTTAATCTACCCTTGTAGTCGGGAGGAGCATGAGCAACATCTTCAGACCGTTCTTCAGACTCTGAGAGAGCCAGTTATATGCTAAGCTTTCAAAATGCGAGTTTTGGTTGAGTTCAGTGGCTTTCTTGGGTCACGATGCATCAATAGAGGATATTCACGTGGATCCAAAGAAGATTGAGGCAGTCAAGAACTGTCCTAGACCCACATCAGCTACAGAGATCTGGAGTTTCTTGGGATTGGCGCGTTATTACTGTCAGTTTGTGGAGGGTTTCTCATCTATGGCAGCCCCGATGACCAGGTTGACCCAGAAGGGTGCCCCGTATAGATGGTTGGACAAGCGTGAGTCGAGCTTTCAAAGGCTCAAGACTACTTTGACTACGGCACCGATATTTGTATTGCCCACAGGTTCAAGGCCTTGTACAGTATATTCTGAAGCATCTCGTATAAGACTTGGTGTAGCATTGATGCAGGGTGGCAAGGTAATTGCGTATGCTTCACGATAGCTGAAGATTTACTAGAAGAACTACCATGTCCATGATTTAGAGTTGGCATCCATTTTTCACGCGCTGAAGATTTTGAGGCACTGGGTATTCATGGATCACTAGAGTTTGCATTACTTGTTCAAGAAGAAAGAGCTCAATTTGAGGCGGAGGAAGTGGTTTGAGCTGTTGAAAGACTATGATATCACCATCTTGTATCACCCGGGAAGGCCAATGCGGTGGCTGATGCTTTGAGTAGGAAGTCAGCTAGTATGGGTAGCCTCGCATACATTCCAGTCGGTGAGACACTGCTTGCATTAGATGTTAAGGCTTTGGCCCATCAGTCGTGAGGTTGGATGTTTCCGAGCCCAATTGTGTTCTAGCTTGTACGGTTGCTCGGTCTTCATTGTTTGAGCGCATCAGGGAGCAGCAGTATAATGACCCTCATTTGCTTGTCCTTAGGGACACAGTGCGGCATGGGGATGCCAAGCAGGTTAGGGTTGGAAATGATAGAATTTTGAGGATACAGGGTCGGGTTAATGTGCCCAATATGGATGGGCTTCGTGTGTTGATTCTAGAAGAGGACCACAGTACGCGGTATTCTATTAATCCGGGCGCCTCCAAGATGAATCAGGATTTGCGGGAGCATTATTGGTGGAGGAGGATGAAGAAGGATATAGTTGCATATGTAGCTCGATGCCTAAATTGTCAGCAAGTAAAGTACAAGCATTAGAGACCTGGTGGTTTGCTTCAGAAGATAGAGATTCTTGAGTGGAGGTGGGAGCGCATCACTATGGATTTTGTTGTTGGACTCCCATGGACTTAGAGGAAGTTCGATGCAGTTTGGGTTATTGTGGATAGACTGGCCAATTCACCATATTTCATTCCTGTGGCAGTTTCTTATTCTTCAGAGCGGTTGGCAGAGATTTATATCCGTAAGATCGTCTGCCTTCACGATGTGCTTGTGTCTATCATTTCGGATCGAGGTACGCAGTTCACCTCGCATGTCTAGAGGGCAGCGCATCGTGAGTTTGGCACGCGGGTTGAGCTGAGCACATCATTTCATCCTTAGCCAGAAGAATAGTCCGAGCGTACTATTCAGATCTTAGAGAATATGCTCCGCGCTTGTGTTATTAACTTCGGAGGTTCTTGGGATCAGTTCTTGCCGTTAGAAAGTTTTCCTACAATAACAGCTACCAGTTGAGCATTCAGATGGCCCCCTATGAGGTATTATATAGTAGACGGTGTATGTCGTCTTTTGGATGGTTTGAGCCGGGGGAGGCTCGGTTATTGGGTACAGATTTGGTACAGGATGCCTTGGATAAGATTAAGATCATTCATGATAGACTTCGCGCAGCTCAATCCAAGAAGAAGTGTTAAGCCGACCGTAATATCCGTGATGTTGCATTCAAGGTCGGAGAGCAAGTGTTGCTTCGTGTGTCACCCACGAAGGGTGTAATGAGGTTTGGAAATAAGGGCAAGTTGAGCCCTAGGTACATCGGGTCTTTTGAGATTCTTGATCGGGTAGGAGAGGTGGCTTACAGACTTGCGTTGCCACCTGGTTTATGAGCGGTCCATCTTGTATTCCATGTGTCCATGCTTCGGAAGTATTAGGGTGATCCATCTCACGTGTTATACTTCAGCACTATCTAGTTGGACAAGGATTTGACCTACGAGGAGGAGCCGGTAGCCATCCTAATCCGGCAGGTTCGTCAGTTGAGATCGAAGAGTTATCCCTCAGTTCGAGTGTAGTGGAGAGGCCACCCTATTGAGGCAGCTACATGGGAGTCCGAGTCCGATATGTGGAGTAGATATCCCCACCTTTTTTCCAGCTCAGGTACTTTTCTATATCCGTTCGAGTACGAACGGTTGTTTTAGAGGTGGAGAATGTGATGACCCAAAAGGTCATCTTATGATTTAAAACTAAATTTTGCATTTCGAGGTCTTAAATACCTCATTTTATCCCTCCTCGATTGCGTGCGCAGTCCGGGCGTGACTCCGGAAAGCTTTTATGTTAAAAGTTGATGAAATGTTGCCATTAAAAGTTGATTTTGTTGACTTCGATCAACATTTTGGGTAAACGGACCCGGACTCGTGTTTTGACAGTTCCACTGACTGCGTATCAAAATATGGGATCTAGGCGTATCCCCGGAATCGGATTCGGAGGTCCCTTGCCAAAGTTATGAATTCTTGCTAAAAAATGTATGTCTGAAACGTTTAATGGTTTTTAAGAGATTGTTAATGCTTGATCTTGTTGGTATCAGTCCGTATTTTTGTAACGGAGTCCGATACAGGTTCAAATATAATATTTAAGTCATGTCTGTGAAATTTGGAGAGAAACGGAGTTATTTTGACGTGATTCGGGCGTCCGGTTGTGAAATTATGAATTTTGAAGTGTTCTTGGGAAATTTATATGATTTGGTGCTATATTCATAGTTCTAGGTGTTATTTTGGCAATTTGATCGTGCGAGCTAGTTCGTATGATGTATAAGGACTTGTGTGCATGTTTGGTTTAAGGCCCCGAGGGCTCGGGTGAGTTTCAGATAGGCTACGGAGTGGTTTGAACTTGGAAAGATTTGCTAGTATAACTTATCTTGTTGCAGGCCTCTGATCTCGCATTTGCGAGATCGGGCGTCGCAATTGCAAACCCTGAAGGTTCCGCATTTGCGAGCTCGCAAATGCAAAAAGAAGCATGGCCATACAGGCTTCGCTTGCAAAGAATTCTTCGCATTTGCGAAGTAAAGCTGGGAGGGGCAGTGATTGAAAATGCGATCATTTTGTCTCACTTGCAGAGGTTCATGTTCGCAATTGCGAACTTATCTTCGCAATTGCGACGGCACCAGAGAAGTGAAGGACCTCGTATTTGCGATGGTCCCTTCGCATTTACGAGCTTCGCAATTGCGTAGCTCAGGTCGCAAATGCGACATCTCCAGCTGTGAAAAAGGGACTTAGACGGGATTTTTTATTCATTTCCAAAATTTTTTAAAAAACTAAACCACAAGAGGTGATTTTCCAAAGACCATTTCTTCTCCAAATCATAGGTAAGTGATTCTTAACTAGTTTGTTTCAACTATTCACTTAATTTTACAAGATTTCAACCTAGAATCTATGATTTTCATGGTGGAATTGGGGATTTTTGGGTAGAGACTAGGGATTTCGAAATTAGGGGATTTAGACCTCAAATTGAGGTCAGATTCGAAAACCAATTATATAACCGGGCTCGAGGTAATCGGGTTTTTGTCCAAATTTAGGGTTTGGCGGGTACGGGTGTTTACTTTCATTGAGTTTTTGAAAAATGGCCTAAATTGAATTCCTTACAATCGTGGGTAGTTCCTAAGGATTAAATTGAATTGTTTTATTGGTAATTTTCTAGACTTTATTGGTCAGGACCAAAAGTGTGAAGGGTAAAGCGGTAATTGAGCTTTGAGTTGGCCGTTGGAGCGAGTAAGTATTGTGTCTAACCTTAGCGTGAGGGATTAGGTATTGTTTCCTATTTGCTACGTGTTTAGTTATTGAGTACAACATATAGGTGAGGTGACGAGTACCTATGCATTGTTGTCGAGCCATAGCATGCGAGTGAGTTTTGTTCTTGTGATCGTTGTATTCTTTATTATTATTGTTCATGCCTAGACTTGTTATTCGCTATGTTGAGCAACTCTTATCATGTTTTACGAAATTTGATATAAACTGAGTATTGACTCAAAGTTGAGGTTGACGTTGTGGAACCAAATTTTGAAGTTAGGCTTGTTATTGATAATTCTATCTCCCTGTTGCTATTGTTCTTTGTTTTGGTGAGGAAGAGTGTAAAGCACGAAGGGTGATGCCGTGCCATTTTATATTAATTATCATGTGAGGAAGAGTGTAAAGCACGAAGGGTGATGCCATGCCATTTCATATTTGTTATCATGTGAGAAAGAGTGTAAAGCCCTTCCCTATTGTATATACATTATCATCGTTTCTTTCATTTATTATTATAAGGATGAGAGTAATAGAGCGAAGGGTGATGCCGTGCACTTGATTTTGCTACGTTTAATATTTCCATTGGTGCAAAGCATGTTGGTTGTTGTGTTTCTGTACTATTACTATTTTCATGATCTTGTACTCCCCTTAGCATGTTTTCGCCCCTACCATTATTATATGTTAGCTTCTATTAGTTGTTATTGCTCGTATATTGTTTAACTGCACAGGTTTATGTTGTTGTCTTGTTCTAGCCTCGTCACTACTTCACTGAGGTTAGACTCGGCAGTTACCAGTACATGGGGTCAGCTGTACTGATACTGCACTCTGCACTTTCTATGCAGATTTTTGTACCAGGCCGAGTTGACCCTGAGTCTAGCTGCTGGCTTGATCTGCTGGAGACCTAAGGTAACCCTGTTAGCGTGCGCAGGCCCTGGCGTCCCCTTCTACGCATTTCCTTTGTTGTTCCATTTGTTCGAAAATAGTTGTATTTCATTCAGACACCTTACTTGTAGTTAAATCTTAGTAGTTCATGGATTGTGACACCAAATTTTTGGTGGTTGTCTACAAGTATTAATTGGGTTATTGAAATTTGGTGGTTGTCTACAAGTATTAATTGGGTTATTGAAAATTATTGCACTTCTCTAGTCTGTTATGGTTTAATTGTTGTTATTTATATGATTATTTTAGAGTTAGCGTATTAACCCCTAATTATTGGCTTGCCTAGCAACTGAAAGGTTAGGCGCCATCACGGTCCTGACGGTGGGAAATTCGGGTCGTGACAATTCACGAACAGGCTTAGTAGAGTCTTGGGGATCGGTACAGAGACGTCTGTACTTATCTCCCAAAGGCTACAGATTTTAGGAACAAGTTCATTTCTATTCTTCTCAATCATGCAAAATTTTGTTCTCTCAATACTAGTCGAACTCTTTTACTTTTGTTCTATCGCAGATGGCGAGAACACGTATCGCTTCTTCAGCTAAGCAGCATCCAGAGCCCCCATTGACAGCTCCTACGAGGGGCAGAGGTCGAGGCTGAGGCGGTGCTAGAGGCCGAGGCAAGGGCAGGACTCAGCCCAGAGCTCAAGCAGTAGCACCAGTGGCGGAGCCTCAGGTAGAGTTTGATGAGGAGGCTCTAGCCCAGACCGTTCCAGTTGGACCAGCTCAGGTTCCAGAGGGGTTCATTGCCACCCCGGTACTTCAAGATTCTTTGGTCCATTTAGTTGGCCTCATGGAGAGTGTGGCAAAGGCCGGCACATTCCCTGTAGCACCAACCATCTCTCGGGCTGGGGGAGGAGTTAAGACTCTCGCTACTCACACTCCGAAGCAGATGGCTCCCGAATTTGAGACTCCAGTAGCTCAGCCAATTTGGGCAGTTCCGTTGGGTGTTGCAGCATAGACCGGTGATGCATCAGCTATGTCTTCTGAGGCTTTGTTGAGATTGGACAAGTTCACCAAGCTCTTTCCAGTTTATTGCAGTGGGGGAGCTTCTCAGGACCCACAGGATTATCTTTACCGCTGCCATGGGGTGCTGCGAAACATGGGGATAGTAGAGACCAATGGGGTTGAGTTTGTTGTGTTCTAGATGATAGGGTCTGCCAAGAGATGGTGGAATGACTTTGTGTTGACTAAAGCAGCTGGGTCGCCTGCTTTGACTTGGGACCAGTTCTCACAGATATTTCTTGAGAAGTTCCTTCCTATTACACTGAGAGAGAACTATCGCAGGTGGTTCGAGCGTCTTCAGTAGAGCAGTATGACCGTCACTCAGTACGAGACTCGATTTGTTTAATTGGCCCGTCATGCTCTTCTTATACTTCCCACCGAGAGAGAGAGGGTGAAGAAGTTTATTGAGGGAATTGCTCAGCTTATCAGATTGTAGAGGCTAAGGAGACTGGGAGTGAGATTTCTTTCCAGGATGCAGCCAACATTGACAGGCGAGTTGAGATAGTTCTAGCTCAGGGAGTGGTCAGGGATCTGACAAGAGACCTCGTCATTCTAGTGGATCCAGTGGTGCCTCGTCTGGAGGTAGGGGTACTTTTGGTAGTGGCCATCCTCCAAGGCTATTTCATTCAGCACTACAGGCTTCTCACGGTGCTCCAAGAGGTCGTGGCCCTCATATGCAGTATTTCGATCAGCTAGCCTACAGTGCACCACCAGCTCCTAATAGTGCACCTCCGCTCCAGAGTTTTCAGGGTGGTTACTCAGGCCGTCAGAGTCAGTTTCAAGGTCAACAGTCTCAGCAGTCGAACTCTTGTTATACTTGCGGTGATCCGAGGCACATTGCCAGGTATTGTCCTCGAGCATCGAGCAGTTCTCGGTATCAGGGTTCTCGTGCCATGGTTTCGGCAATAGGTGCTTCACCGCCCACTTAGCCAGCTAGAGGTAGGTGTTAGATAAATAGAGGTGGCAGTCGAGGCATTAGAGGTGGAGGTCAGGCTGCTAGAGGTGTAGGCCAGCCAGACAAGGGCAGTCCTTGAGACGTAGTTCAGAGTGGTGGGGCCCAGCCCCGATGCTATGCTTTTCGAGCCAGGCCTGAGGCTGAGTCATCGGACGCAGTTATCATAGGTACGATTTCAGTTTGCAGTAGAGATGCCTCAGTGCTATTTTATCCGGGTTCTACTTATTCATATGTGCCATCCTATTTTGCTTCATATTTAGTTATGCCACATGATTATTTGAGTGCCCATGTGTATGTGTCCACCCCTGTGGGAGATGTTATCATTGTAGAACGCGTTTATCGTTCGTGTGTGGTTACTATTGGAAGTCTTGAGACTCGTGTAGATCTCCTACTTCTCGATATGATTTTGATGTTATTTTAGGGATAGATTGGCTGTCACCTTATCATGCTATATTGGACTGTCATGCCAAGACAATGACCTTAGTCTTGCCACGGTTGCCTCGATTGGAGTGGAGAGGGACTCAAGGCCATTCTACCAGTAGGGTTATCTCGTATGTGAAGGCTCGGCATATGGTCGAGAAGGGGAGTCTAGCTTATTTGGCTTATATTCGCGATTCTAGTGCGGAGATTCCTTCCATAGATTCAGTACCGATCATTAGTAAGTTTCCAGAGGTATTTCCTATAGATTTACCGGGAACGCCACCCGACAGGGATATTGACTTCTGTATTGATTTGCTCTGGGCACTCAACCCATTTCTATACCACCATACCGTATGGCCCCGCCAGAGTTGAAAGAATTGAAGGAGCAGTTGCAAGACTTACTTAATAAGGGCTTCATTAGGCCTAGTTTCTCACCCTGAGGTGCGCCTGTATTGTTTGTGAAGAAGAAGGATGGATCGATGAGGATGTGCATAGATTATCATCCGTTAAACAAAGTCATCATCAAGAAAAAATATCCATTGCCAAGGATTGATGACTTATTTGATCAGCTTCAGGGTGACAAGGTATTTTTGAAGATTTATTTGAGGTCTGGCCACCATCAGTTGAGGATTAGGGCATCCGATGTCCCTAAGACAGCTTTTCGGACTCGGTATGGGCATTATGAGTCTATAGTGATGTCATTTGGGCTGACAAATGCCCCAGCAGCATTTACGGATTTGATGAATCGGGTGTTCAAGCTCTATCTAGATTCCTTTATGATTGTTTTTATTGATGATATCATGATCTACTCCCGCAGTCGAGAGGAGCATGAGCAGCATATTCGGATCGTTCTTTAGACTCTGAGAGACAGCCACTTATATTCTAACTTTTCAAAATGCGAGTTTTTGTTTAGATCAGTGGCTTTCTTGGGGCACGTTGTATCAGCAGAGGGTATTCAGGGGGATCTTAAGAAGAATGAGGCAGTCAAGGACTTGCTTAGACCCACATCAGCTACAAAGATCCGGGGTTTCTTAGGGTTGGCGGATTATTACCGTCAGTTTGTGGAGGGGTTCTCATCTATCGCAGCCCGATGACCTGGTTGACCCTGAAGCGTGCCCCGTTCAGATGGTCGGACGAGTGTGAGGCGAGCTTTCAGAAGCTCAACACTTCTTTGACTACGGCACCGGTGTTGGTATTGCCTATAGGTTCAGGGCCTTATACAGTATATTGTGACGCATCTCGTATTGGACTTGGTGCATTATTGATGGAGGGTGGAAAGGTAATTGCGTATGCTTCACGATAGCTGAAGGTTCACGAGAAGAACTACCATGTTCATGACTTAGAGTTGGCAGCCATTGTTCACGCGCTGGTGATTTGGATGCACTATCTTTACGGTGTGCCGTGTGAGGTATTCACGGATCACTGGAGTTTGCAGTACTTGTTCAAGAAGAAAGAGCTCAATTTGAGGCCAAGGAGGTGGTTAGAGTTGTTGAAAGACTATGATATCACCATCTTGTATCATACCGGGAAGGCCAATATGGTGGGCGATGCTTTGAGTAGGAAGTCAGCTAGTATGGGCAGCCTCGCATACATTCCAGTCGGTGAGACACTACTTGCATTAGATGTTAAGGCTTTGGCCAATCAGTTTGTGAGGTTGGATGTTTTCGAGCCCAGTCGTGTTCTAGATTGTACGGTTGCTCAATCTTCATTGTTTGAGCATATCAGGAGTGGCATTATAATGACCCTGATTTTCTTGTCCTTAGGGACACAGTGCGGCACGTGGATGCCAAACAGGTTAGGGTTTGAGATGATGGAGTTTTGAGGATGCAGGGTCGGGTTTGTGTGCCCAATAAAGATGGGCTTTATGTGTTGATTCTAGAGGAGGCCCACAGTTCCCGGTGTTCTATTCATCCGAGCGCCGCCAAGATGTATAAGGATTTGCGGTAGTATTATTGGTGGAGGGGGATGAAGAAGGATATAGTTGCATATGTAGCTCGATGCCTAAATTGTCAGCAAGTAAAGTACGAGCATCAGAGACCTGGTAGTTTGCTTCAGAAGGTAGAGATTCTTGAGTGGAAGTGGGAGCGTATCACTATGGATTTCGTTGTTGGACTCCCAAGGAGTTAGAGGAAGTTCGATGCAGCTTGGGTTATTGTGGATAGACTAACCAAGTCAGCACATTTCATTCCTGTGGCAGTTTCCTATTCTTCAGAGCGGTTGGTAGAGATTTATATTCGTGAGATCGTCTGCCTTCACGGTGTGCCCGTGTCTATCATTTCGGATCAAGGAACGCAGTTCACCTTGCATTTCTAGAGGGCAATGCATTGTGAGTTTGGAACGTGGGTTGAGCTGAGCACATCGTTTCATCCTAAGCCAGAAGAACAGTCCGAGCGTACTATTCAGATCTTAGAGGATATGTTCTGCCCTTGTGTTATTGACTTCGGAGGTTCTTGGGATTAGTTCTTGCCGTTAGAGGAGTTCTCTTACAACAACAGCTACCTATCGAGCATTCAGATGGCCCTCTTTGAGGCATTATATGGTAGACTGTGTATGTCTCATGTTGGATGGTTTGAGCCGGGGGAAGCTCGTTTATTGGGTACAGATTTGGTATACGATTCCTTGGATAAGGTTAACATCATTCAGGATAGACTTCGTGAAGCTCTGTCCATGCAGAAGAGTTATGCCAACCGTAAGGTCCGTGATGTTGCATTCATGGTCGGAGAGCGAGTGTTGCTTCGTGTGTCACCCATGAAGGGTGTAATGTGGTTTGGAAAGAAGGGAAAGTTGAGCCCTAGGTACATCGGGCCTTTTGAGATTCTTGATCGAGTGGGAGAGGTGGTTTACAGACTTGCGTTGCCACCCGGTTTATCAGCGGTCCATCCAGTATTCCATGTGTCCATGCTTCAAAAGTAACACGGCGATCAATCTCACGTGTTAGACTTCAGCACTGTCCAGTTGGACAAGGATTTGACCTACGAGGAGGAGTCGGTAGCCATTCTAGATCGGCAGGTTCGTCAGTTGAGCTCGAAGAGTTATCTCTCAGTTAGAGTGTAGTGGATAGGTCAGCCTATTGAGGCAGCTACCTGGGAGTCCGAGTCCGATATGCGGAGTAGATATCCCCACCTGTTTCCCAGCTTAGGTACTTTTCTATGTCTGTTTGAGGACGAACGATTGTTTTAGAGGTGGAGAATGTGATGAGCCAAAAGGTCATCTTATGATTTAAAACTAAATTTTGTGTTCTATTGTCTTAAAAACCTCATTTTGTCCCTCCTCGATTTGCGTGCGCAGTCCGAGCGTGACTCCGAAAAGCTTTTATGTTAAAAGTTGATGAAAATAATAATATTGCCTTTAAAAGTCGATTTAGTTGACTTCGGTCAATGTTTTGGGTAAACGGACCCGAACGCCTGATTTGGCAGTCCCGATGGGTCCGTATCGAAATATGTGACCTTGGCGTATGCCCGGAATCGGATTTGGTGGTCCCTAGCCGGAGTTATGAATTTTTGCTAAAATTTTAAGTTTGAAAATTTAATGGTTTTTATGAGATGTTAATGCTGATCTTGTTGGTATCGGGTCCCTATTTTTATTACGGAGCCCGGTACAGGTTCAATATAGTATTTAAGTCATGTCTGTGAAATTTGGTGAGAAATGTAATTATTTTGACGTAATTCTGGCGTCCAGTTGTGAAGTTAAGAATTTTGAAGTGTTTGGGAAATTTATGTGATTTGGTGCTAAATTCATAGTTCTAGGTGTTATTTTGGCAATTTGATTGCGCTAGCAAGTTCGTTTGATGTTTTAGGATGTGTGTGCATGTTTGGTTTAGAGACTCGAGGGCTCAGTGAGTTTCGGATAGGCTACGGACTGTTGTAACTTGGAATGATTTGCTGGTATAACCGATCTTGTTGCTGGCCTCTGATCTCGCATTTGCGAGATTAGGCATCAATTGCAAACCCTGCAGGTTCCGCATTTGCGAGCTCCTCATTGCAAATGCGAAGAGAAGCTGGGCCATACAGTCTTCGCGATTGCGAAGAATTCTTCGCATTTGTGAAGTAAAGCAGGGAGGGGCAGTGATCGCAAATGCGATCATTATGTCGCATTTTCGGAGGTTCATGTTCGCAATTGCGAACTTAACTTCGCAATTGCAAAAGCAGCAGAGATGTGAAGGACGTTGCATTTGCGATGGTCCCTTCATTTGCGAGCTTCGCAATTGCGAAGCTCAGGTCGCAAATGCGACATCTGCAGCTGTGTAAAAGGGACTTAGACGGGATTTTTTATTCATTTTCCAAATTTTCAAAACCTAAACCACAAGAGGCGATTTTCAGAAGACCATTTCGTCTCCAAATCATAGGTAAGTGATTCTTTACTAGTTTCTTTCAATCATTCACTTCATTTTACAAGATTTCAACCAAGAATCTAGGATTTTCATGGTGGAATTGGGGATTTTTGGGTAGAGACTAGGGATTTCGAAATTTGGGGATTTAAACCTCAAATTGAGGTCAGATTTCAAAACCAATTATATATCCGGGCTCGGGGGTGAATCCGTAATTTGGTTTTGGTCCGAATTTTGGGTTTGGACCAAGCGGGCCCGGGTGTTGACTTTTGTTGACTTTTTCAAGAATGGCCTAAATTGAATTCCTTGCAATCGTGGGTAGTTCCTAAGGCTTAAATTGAATTGTTTGGTTGGTAATTTGCTAGATTCTACTGGTTTGGAGGCTTGTGTGAAGGGTAAAGCAGTGATTGAGCTTCTAGTTGGTCGTTGGAGCGAGGTAGGTGTTGTGTCTAACCTTAGCTTTAGGGATTAGGTATTGTTGCCTATTTTCTACGTGTTTAGTTGTTGAGTACAACGTATAGGTGAGGTGACGAGTACCTATGCATTGTTGTCGAGTCATAGCATGTGAGTGAGTCTTCTTCTTGTGATCGTTGTATTCTTTATTCATATTGTTCATGCCTAGACTTGTTATTCTGTATGTTGAGCAACTCGTATCATGTTTTACACAATTTGATATTGACTGAGTATTGACTCAAAGTTGAGGTTGACGTTGTGGAACCAAATGTTGAAGTGAGGCTTGTTATTGATAATTCCATCTCCCTGTTGCTATTGTTCTTTGTTTTGGTGAGGAAGAGTGTAAAGCACGAAGGGTGATGCCGTACCATTTATATTCATTATAATGTGAGGAAAAGTGTAAAGCACGAAGGGTGATGCCGTGCCATTTTATATTCGTTTTCATGTGAGGAAAAGTGAAAAGCACGAAGGGTGATGCCTTGCCATTTCATATTTGTTATCATGTGAGGAAGAGTGTAAAGCACGATGGTTGATGGCATGCCATTCTATATTCATTATCATCGTTTCTTTCATTCAGTATGGTGAGGATGAGAGTAAAAGCACAAAGGCTGATGTCGTGCACTTGTTGTTGCTACGTTTAATATTTCCATTGGTGGAAAGCATGTTGGTTGTTGTGTTTCTTTGGTGTTACTATTTCAATGATCTTGTACTCCACTTAGCATGTTTCCCCCCTCCCGTTATTATTCGTTAGCTTCTATTATTTGTATTGCTCGTATATTGTATAACTGCACAAGTTTATGTTATTGTCTTGGCCTTGCCTCGTCACTACTTCGCCGAGGATAGGCTCGGCACTTACCACTACATGGGGTCAGTTGAACTGATACTGCACTCTGCACTTTCTGTGAAGATTTTGGTACTGGACCGAGTTGACCCTGAGTCTAGCTGGTAGCTTGATCTACTGGCTAAATCTTAGTAGTTCGTGGATTGTGACACCAGATTGTGGGTGGTATTATCCAAGTATTAATTGGGTTATTACAAAATTCCGCACTTCTCTAATCTATTATGGTTTAATTGTTGTTATTTATCGAATTATTTAAGAGTTAGCGTATTAATCCCTAATGGTTGGCTTGCCTAGCAACTTAAAGGTTAGGCGCCATCACGGTCTCGACTGTGGGAAATTTGGGTCATGACATGCGGGAACCCGAGCTCCTCTCCTTGGGCTACATCTGCGATGCTTCGACCGCACCTGCGAGCTCGCACATGCGGCTGACCAACCGCAGGTGCGGTTATGACAGCAGCTGGAGCTTCAGCTCTTGCTCAAATTTTCAACTTAGTCTGTGCCTCATCCGATTGACGCTCGGGGCCTCCGAGGCCCCGCCCGAACATACCAACAAGTTTGGAATCATAAACGGACTCGCTCGAACCCTTGGACCGCCCGAAGCAACATTAAACCTAAGAATCACACCCTAAAATCAATTGAATCAAACTCATGAAGCTTAGTTCTTCAATCTACATCAAATGTGCCAAAACGTACATATACTACTCGGAAGGATACCAAATTTTGCGTGAAAGTCTTAAATAACATTCGGATCTATTCCCGGTCTCGGAATTCCGTTTAGACCTTGATATCACCAAAACCCGCTCTAAACCAAATTTGAAGAACTTCTAAAAACCTTCAAGAATCAACTTTCACTATTAGGCGCCAAAACGCTCCCGGGTCATCCAACACCCAATCCGGGCATAAGCCCAAGTCCGAAATTATCATACGAACCTATTGGAACCGTCAAATCCCGATTCCGAGGTCGTTTACTCAAAATGTTGACCGAAGTCAAACTTGGCCTTTTAAGCCAACCTTAAGAAACCAAGTGTTATTTAGGGGAACAGGTTTCTAGAAAGCAAAATGACCAGTCGGTTCGTTACATTCTCCACCTCTTAAATAAACGTTTGTCCTCGAACGGGTTTAGATTCATACCTGAAGTGCTAAATAAGTGTGGATATCTACTCGGCATGTCCTCCTCGGACTCTCAGGTCGCCTCCTCGACTGGTTGACCCCTCCACTGAACCTTTACCGCAGAAATCCTCTTGGGCCTCAACTGGCAATCTTGTCTATCAACAATAGCAACTGGCTCCTCCTCATAACCCGAGCTCTCATCTACTTGAATAGTACTTAAGTCTAACACATGAGACAAGTCGGCATGATACCTCTGAAGCATAGACACATGAAAAACTGGATGAACCCTGGAGAGGCTAGGAGGTAAAGCAAGCTCATAAGCAACCACCCCAACTCTCCTCAACACCTCAAAGGGGCCTATAAACCTTGGGCTCAACTTGCCCTTCTACCCGAATCTCATAATACCTTTCATCGGCGAGACTTTCAAGAGAACCTTCTCGTCAACCATAAATGATACATCCCGCGCCTTCTGATCGCGTAACTCTTCTGTCTGGACTGTGCTGTGCGAAGTTGCTCCTGGATCAACTTTACCTTTTCCAAGGCATCTTTCACCAAATCTGTACCATATAGCTTAGCCTCGCCGGGCTCAAACCACCCGATGGGAGAACAATATCGTCGACCATATAAAGCTCCGAATGGAGCCATCTCGATGGTGGACTGATAACTGTTGTTTTAAGCAAACTCGGCCAAAGACAAGAACTGATCCCACTATCCTCCAAAGTCATTCACACATGCTCTCAGCATGTCCTCGAATATCTGAATTGTCCGCTCCGACTGCCCGTCGGTCTGAGGATCAAATGTTGTGTTAAGCTCTACACGGGTCCTAACTCACTCTGTACGTCTCTTCATAAATGCGCAGTGAACTGAGGGCCCCTGTCAGATATGATGGAAACAGGCACACCATGCAATCGAACTATCTCTGGAATATAAATTTGGGCCAACTTCTCTAAAGTATAGGTAGTCTAAACCGGAACGAAGTGTGCCGACTTGGTCAACAAGTCGACAATGACCCAAATTGCATCAAACTTCCACAAGGTCCACGGCAATCTAACCACAAAGTCCTTAGTAATGCTCTCCCGTTTCCACTCAGGTATAGTCATCTGCTGAAGTAAGCCACCTAGCCTCTAGTGCTCATACTTGACCTGATGGCATTTTAGGCACCTAGCTACATACTCCACTATGTCTTTCTTCATCCGTCGCCACCAATCATGTTGTCTCAAGTCACGATACATCTTCATAACACCTGGATGAATAGAATATCGTGAACTGTGTGCCTCCTCTAGAATCCTCCCCCTCAAGCCATCGACATTAGGAACACCTAGGCGACCCTGGAGTCGCAGAACACCATCCTCGCCAATAGAAACCTCTTTGGCACCACCCTGTAGTACCATCTCTCTAAGAACTGCCAAATGCAGATGATCAAACTATCAAGCCTTGATCTTCCCCAATAATAAAGACTGGGCAACAACACACGCAAGAACTCGGCCGGGCTCTGAAATGTCCAACCTCACAAGTCTGTTAGCCAAGGACTGAATATCCAAAGCGAGTGGCCTCTCCTATGCTGAAATGAATTCCAAGCTACCCATACTCTCTGCCTTCCTGCTTAAGGCATCTGCGACCACATTTTCCGTTCCTAGATGATAAAGAATGGTGATGTCATAATCCTTCAGTAACTCAAGCCATCTATGGTGCCTCAAATCGAGATCCCTTTGCTTGAACAAATTCTGTAAGCCGCGATGATCAATGTAAACCTCGCATGACACCCCATACAGATAATGCCTCCATAAATTAAGAGCATGAAAAATCGTGGCTAACTCTAGGTCGTGAACGGGGTAATTCTTCTCATGAATCTTCAGCTGACGTGAAGCATATGCAATAACTCGCCTCTCCTGCATCAATACATAACCTAAGCCAACGCGTGAAGCGTCAAAATAAATCGCATACATCCCCGAACCGGATGACAACACTAGAACTAGTGTTGTGGTCAAAGGTGTCTTGAGCTTCTGAAATCTCACCGCACAATCATTGGACCAATGGAATAGAGCACCCATCTGCGTTAATCTAGTCAAAGGTGTTGCAATGGATGAAAAGTCTTGCACAATCGGCGATAATAACCTGCTAACCCTAGGAAACTCGTGATCTTAGTCGCCAAAGTGTGACGTGGCCAACTCTGAACTGACTCAATCTTCTTGGAATCCACCTTAATACCCTTTTCCAATACAACATGACCCAAGAATGCCACAGACTCTAGCAAAAACTCACACTTAGAGAACTTAGCATATAGCTTATATTCCCGCAACGTCTCAAGCACAACTCTCAAATGTTACTCGTGCTCCCCCAGGCTACGTGAGTAAATCAAGATGTCATCAATGAAGACGATAACAGAAGAATAAATATAAGGCCTGAACATCCGGTTCATCAAATCCATAAACGGCGCTAGGGCATTAGTCAAGCCGAAGGACATCACTAGAAAGTCATAATGGCCATATCTAGTATGGAAAGCAGTCTTAGGAACATCAGAGTCCAAAATCTTCAACTGATGGTACCCGGATCTCAATTAGATCTTAGAAAACACCCTAGCACCCTACAACTGGCCAAACAAATCATTGTTATGCGGCAACAGGTACTTGTTCTTGATGGTAACTTTGTTCAACTAGCGGTAATCAATGCACATCTGCATAGTCCCATCTTTCTTCTTCACGAATAACACTGGTGCACCCCAAGGTGATACACTTGGTCTGACAAACCCCTTTGCTATTAACTCCTCAAGCTGCTCCTTCAGCTTCTTCAACTCCTTGGGAGCCATACGATACGGTAGGATCGATATAGGCTGGGTACCTGGAGCTAAATCAATACAGAAATCAATATCACGATTTGGCAGCATGCCCGGAACGTCAAAAGGAAACAAATCGGCAAACTCCCGGACTACTAGCACTGAATCAATCGTCAGAGACTCTACGACGGTGTCCCGAACATATACTAGATACGCCAAACAACCCTTCTCAACCAGATGTCGAGCCTTCAGAAAAGAGATAACCCGACTAGTTGCATTAACAAAGGAACCCTTCCACTCCAATCTCGGTAACTCTGGTGTCGCTAAAGTAACAGTCTTGGCATGACAATCAAGGATGGCGTGATATGGGGATAACTAGTCCATGCCCAGGATTACCTCAAAGTCGATCATATCAAGTAACAGAAGGTCTGCTCTAGTCACATAACCACAGAATGTAACCACACAGGACTAGTAGATCCGATCCACAACCACAGAATCGCCCACAGGAGTGGACACACAAACAGGAGTACCCAATGACTCGCGAGGAATATCCAGGAAATGAGCAAATAGAGATGACATATATGAATAGGTAGACCCTGGATCAAATAATACCGAAGCATCCATACTACAGACATAAATAATACCTGAAATCACGACATCTGAGGCCACTGCATCTGGTCTGTCCGGAAAAGCATAGAATCTAGCTCGAGCGTCAGCTGGCTGGCCATCGCCTGGCTGAAAAATAGCTGGCTGACCTCCCCCTGCCTAGCCTCCACCTCTAGGACGGCCCCTACCAGCCTGTCCCCCACCTTTGGGCGATCGGGCGGCTGGTGCTGCAATCATGGGCTGATAACCCTGATGTACTGCCTTGCCCCGAAGTTTGGGGCAGGTCCTCTTTATGTGACCCGGATCTCCACACTCGTAAAAACCTCTCGGTACCATAGACTGCTGACCCGATGTCTGACCTTGATGGCCTGAATACCCACTAGAAGAACCCTAAATGGCTAGTGGGCGGTATAACTCTCAAGCATGGCACTGAAATAAGCACTGGAAGAATGATGAACTGGTGGGCGGTAAGAGCTCTCTGGCATATCGCTGAAATAGGGTCGCGTTGGAGCACCCCGATGAGGTGGTGGTGGTGCTGGATATGTAGGCCTGCTAGGCTGACCTCTCCCAAACTGACCTCTGCCCCTAGCTGGGGCACCTCTGAACTCTCCATAGAATCACGTCCTCTTGTCTTGCTGCATCTGCTCTCTACCCCTCTAGCGATAGCCCTGAATCCTCCGAGCAATCTCCACCACTAGCTGATAATAAGTACTCATTTCAACCTTCAGCCATGCTAGCGTGAATACTAGGGTGCAACCCTGTAACAAATCTCTGCACTCTCTCTGCGTCCGTAGGAAGTATCATAAGTACATGGCGAGACAACACAGAAAATCTTGCCTTATAATCGGTCACAAACAATTGATCATGCTCGAGCTACTCAAACTGACACCGCAACTCATCCCTCTGGGAGGGTGGAATATACCTTCCCAATAGAAGCCGTGTAAACTGATCTCAAGTCATGGGAGGAGAACCCGCTGGTCTGCCAAGAAGGTAAGACTGCCACCATCTACGGGCCATGCCCTCCAACTGGAAAGTGGTAAAATCTACTCCATGGGACTCCAATATCCTCATGTTGTGCAGCCTGTCCCTACGCCGTCAATAAAGTCCTGGGGGTCCTCAAGCCGCTCACCACCGAAGAGGAAGGTGTAGCCTAGTACATTTGTCAAGTAGTTTCTGCGGATCACTGTCCGCAGCTGGTCTAGGCTCAGGTACTACTGCAATTGGCTGGGCCCCGCCCATGGATAGTGTACGCGGAGTCTGATATACGGCAGTTGCGTGCCTAGGAGCCTGAACAGTAGGGGTCTGTGCTCCCCCTCCTGTCTAAAATGTGGCTGGGTCTGCTAAAAATAAACCAGCTTGAGTCATAGTGTCCATGAAACACAGCATACGACCCATGACCTCCTGAAAGCTCGGTCCCGTCATGAAATCTACCGGGGCTGGCGAACAGGCACCTCGCCATGCTCCTCGATGACGGGATCCTCCATTGGATCCGCTGGTGGTGCTACTGGGACAGCTCTGGGATGCCCTCGTCCCCTACCTCGGGCTGGTGCCCTCCCCCGGCCTTTGCCTTGGCCTCTAGCAACGGGAGGAGCAGCTCCTCCTGGGTCTGGAACGTTCTTCATACGCGTCCTCACCATCTGTGCGAGAATAGAAGAAGGAAATGTAGTAAACCATCAACAGCACGGTAGGAGATGAGTAGAGAGTAGTTTCCTAACGCCCTATAGCCTCTCGAAGATAAGTACAGACATCTCCGTACCGATCCGCAAGACTCTACCAGGTTTGCCCATAACTTGTGAGACCTACGTGAACCTAGTACTCTGATACCATGCTGTCACGACCCAAATTCGATATTAGGCTATGATGGCACCCAACACCGTTGTTAGACAAGCCAACACTAATCAAATAGTGAATTCCCGTTTAAATAATTAGCAAGTAATGACTTCTCCTTATTTGATAAAAATTTAGGAGTTTAAAATTTAAGCATAAATAAGTGGAAGCATTAAATATTAATCATAATCATGTAAGTAAACCAAAATCATAAGTCTACTAGTGTGTGTGCCAAGACTTGGTGTCATAAGTATGTGGGCAATCTAGTAAAATATACAAAATCATACTATCCTACTGTCTGGAAAGGAATAGACATGAAAATAAAGACATAAAAGAGACTCCAGCTGCTGTAGAACGGCTCAAGAGGGTAGCTCACCGGGAAGTCTCAAGCTGAGGAGTCGAGTCTACGCGTCGGGCTGATGGCCAGATGCACCAGCCTCAAAACATCTACAATCAAGTATAGAAGTGTAGCATGCGTACATAAAAATATGTACCCAGTAAGTATCTCGTCTAACCTCGAAGAAGTAGTGACGTGGAGTTGACTCCGACACTTACTAGGGCCAATAGTATAATAATATGAAGTTCCAATTCTTAAATCAATGTATGTAGATAACAACAAGCTCAAACAAGAATAATAACTGGAAAAACCCTTCCATCATATTTAAGAAGTCAAGGCACTTTCTTTATTTAAAACAAGTGATTTTTCAAGCAACCAATCATACAAACTATAAAGAGTTCCAATTGTATTATCATACACAGATACCACCGAGGACGTTCGGCCTGATCCAACATAAAAGTAAATTATGCACTGCCGAGGGTCAAACGGTGCGAACCATATATGTATCTATTCTCCCCGCTCGCGAATCATACATGCGACGCGGTCAAAACATAACCCCGCTCGCGAATCATACATGCGACGTGATCAAAACATAATTTTATCATTTAAATCATAACCCTTTCTTGATTCTTTTTAAAATAAACACAATCCAACTTGAAGCCTTTAAATTCTTAGAATTCCTCAACTTAATTCCTTTCGTTACAATTAGCACATATAATCAAATAATGGTGTCCACAAAGCATGGCGTAAACCTAAAGCTACCCGGATATAACAGGAATAGTAGCTACATATTGACTCTCGTCACTTCGTGCGTGCGTAGCCCCCACAAATAACCACATATTAATTAAGTTCACCTATGGGGAAATTTTCCTCTTACAAGGTTAGAAAAGAGACTTACCTTGCTTCAAAGCCTATTTCCAAACTCAAGAATGCGCTCAAACCCTCAAATCGGAGCCGAACAATCCAAAACTATTCGAATAGCGTAAAAACCAAGCATTATAGGTTCAAAAGTTTATATTCTAACTATTAAAGTGATTACCCAACCCAAAGGAAAGATTCCTAATATTCACCTTCGGCACCCACATGACCGGATTCCAGATATTTTCGAAGGAAGTTGTTACCCATAACCTAAAGAACATAAATATTTGATTATCACTAAGTTTCATGGTAAATTTCGTGGTAAAAATTCCATTCTTGTCAAACCCTAGGTTTTTCATCTAACCCATGATTTCTACCAATTTTCATGTTAGAATCTACCCCAAATTTATCTATTGAACTCACAATAGGTAGAAATTACTTACCTCCAAAAGCTAGGTGGTATCCCTCTCAAAATGCTCCAATAATCGTCCAAACAATGAGAGAAAATTGGCTTGATTCCCGTATTAACTAAACTCACTGCCCCAGCAATTTTCGCACCTGCGGTGCGTGGACCGCAATTATGGTCTCGCTTCTGCGGAGTTGGGCCGGGCCGGCTGGGGCCACACCTGCGGACGGATGACCGCTTCTGCAGAAAAGGAGCTGCATTTGTGGAGCCTGGGCTCCTCTCCTTGGGCTGCATCTGCGATGCTTCAACCGCACCTGACCAACCGCAGGTGTGATTATGACAGCAGTTGGAGTTTCAGCTCTTGCTAAAAAATTTCACTTAGGCCGAGCCTCGTCCGAAAGACACTCAGGGCCCCCGGGGCTGCGCCCGAACCTACCGACAAGTTTGGAATTATAAAACAGACTCGCTCTAACCCTCGGAACGCCTAAAAAAACAGTAAAACTATGTATCACACCCTAAAACCAATTGAATCAAACTTATGAACTTCAAGTTCTTCAATCTACTTCTAAATGTGCCGAAACGTACTTATGTTACTCAGAATGATACCAAATTTTGTGTGCTAGTCTTAAATGATATTACGGATCTATTTTCGGTCTCAAAATTCCGTTTGGACCTCGATATCACAAAAACCCGCTCTAAACCAAATTTAAAGAACTTCTAAAAACCTTCAAGAACAACTTTCACTATTAGGCACCAAAATGCTCCCGGGTCATCCAAAACCCAATCCGGGCATATGCCCAAGTCCGAAATCATCGTACGAACCTATGGAACCGTCAAATCCTGATTCTGAGGTCGTTTACTCAAAATGTAGACCGAAGTCAAACTTGGCCTTTTAAGCTAACCTTACGGAACCAAGTGTTCCGATTTCAACCCAAACTCTTCCAAATCCAGAACCTATCATCCCGGGAAGTCATAAATCAATAACAGCAAGTACGGGAAGTCTTATTTAGGGGATCGGGGTTCTAGAAAGCAAAACAACCAGTCGGGTCGTTACATTCCGGTTGGTAAATTAAATATATATAATTTTTGTTATATTAAAAACCAATTGCCTTGGGCGGCAAATCATAATTTCAAATATTCCAACCGACATCGGTCGGAAATTTTGAAAAATTTTAATAAAAAATTATTTTTGTAGATTATATACAAGTATGACCAGGTCTTGGTCAAATATTGACCAATTTTTGACCGAAATCGGTCTAAATTTTTATTTTCTTGCTGTGGGACCACTATTTCCGTTGTCAGAAATATTTTTTTTAATTTTTGCGACCAATTTACTTAATTTCCGATGTTTTCTGTCGGTTTTTTTTCCGACCGACTTCGATTGGTATGCTTTGGACGAAATATATCAGTTTTCTAGTAGTTAACGGAGGAATATCAAAAGCTAGATAATGGAGGGATTTTAAGAGATTTAGTTGACTTGTTGATGATAGTCAGAATACTAATGAGTTGGAGTTTGGACGGTCCTAACAATTTGTGTCGAAGAGTGTTTTAGTCCAGACCAGATACTCTGAACTTAATGGATATTAGAGAAAGAATTTAGCAGCCTAATGATAAGTTCTACCCTATTTTTTAAGTGCGTACGGATAAGTCTTACCATCCAAATTAAAATGGCTACCGCGTAGCAATCTTTATGAATTTTATGTCATTCCTAAATAAAGTAATAAGTCAAATCCTTCCAAAAGAGAGTCAACTCTGTATTATTGTATAACTGTACAATTTTGGAAACACTTTTATTACGTCCTTTCAGTTTGAAATTTCAAAAATAAGGTAAACCCCAACAACCCGTTTCTTCAGTAAAATTAAAAGCCAAGGTAAAAAAATGTTCAAGGCCAAAGAATGGACAACACAAATATTACTAAGTACTGCAGTAAAAGCAGTGGTTAAGACTTTGACTCTTCATTCAATTTCGAAGAATTATCATAAAGAAAAAGAAACATTACAAGTGCTAATAAATCCTTGTTTTTCCTTTTAAGTCCTAGCCTGGACCAAAGGCGAAGACATTGGAGAGTGAGGAGAGTTGATAAAATCATCCAATTTTCTAAATGATAAACTAATCTCCAATTTACTCCTCCTACATTGTAATTTCTTGACTCCTCCTTCAATCCCTTTACGTTGAATCACAAAGTTGTTAATCCTTCTTAAGGCAACCCTCATAGTTTCATCATCCATATTAGCAAAACATACTCTAAACCAACCAGGCTCTGAACAATGAAAAGAACAACCCGGCGAAACATTAAGTTTAACTTCATTAATAATTATTCGCCAAAGTTCGAGTTCAGATTCAAATGTTAGTTCCTTAAGAAGCCTTCTCAAATCCATCCATATAAACAAGCCAGCGTTACTCTTCAATGTGTTAATTCCCACTTGTGCAAGTCCTTTAGTGAACATGTCGTGCCTTTTCGCTAACCTTTCACTACTCTCACCAATGAATTTTGTAACGAATTTTTCGTCCGATAGCATGTTTGAAATCAAGAATTGCGTTTGTGTTGAAACTAGTCCGAAACTTGACATTTTTCGTGCACAGTTTGTTACAACATCGTTGTATGAGTAAATAATCCCGACTCTGAATCCAGGAAAGCCTAAATCCTTTGACAGGCTATAAACAATGTGTATCAAATCGCGGTCGCATTCAACATCTTCATCCAATATTACTTCGGAAATGCTGATGAAATCGGGCTTGTTAAATATTGTGGCAGCGTATATTTCGTCGCATACGAGGTGGATGTTTTTCTCATTAATGAATCTTACTGTGTCTTTTAATGTTTCCCTGTCTAGGATAGTTCCCAGTGGATTAGATGGATTGTTTAAAAGCAAGCCCTTTACGGTAATATTGGATTCTTGAGCTTTCTGGTATGCTGTTTCTAAGGCTGTTCGTGTGACCTTGAAATTGTTAGAGCTTTCACAAACAACAGGAAAAAGTTGTACCCCAGTTCGCCACCTCAAATCTCTATCAAATCTGCAAAAAATTGAAAATAATTTAGTACTTCCATATTATTGTCTATTTGTCCCAGAAAAAGAACCTAAGGAGATGTTATTTTGCTGGTGCTGAAAGTCAAAAAATAGAAAACCATGCGTTTTTACTCACTCCATAATAATCTGTTTGAGGGTGGTTGACTGGACACAATTTTTAAAAGAATGCAAATTAAAGGGTTCTACAAGAAAATTTACTACGCTAATTAAAATATCAAAGTATTGTTAATACGAATCTGTACATGTACTACAGTACTCCGTCCATTCCAATTTATGTGAACCTATTTCCTTTTTGATCCGTTCAAAAAAGAATGACTCCTTTCTAAATTTGGAAACAATTTAGCTTAAACTTACAATTCTACCATTAATGAGAAACTTTTGTAACCACACAAATACTATGGATCCCTTTTTGACTTGTTTAGGATTATAAATTTCAAAAATCTTTATTTTTTCTTAAACTTTGTGCCCAGTCAAACAGGTTCACATAAATTGGAACAGAGGGAGTATTTGTCTTTGTTGTGAAGAGGGACACTACGCAGATCGTGACAATTCCTATAAGTGTCGGTATGAAGGAAAAGAAAATGTAAACAGTAAATTCTAAATACCGAATGGTCTGAAGTTTATTTGAATTTAAACTAAAAATAAACAAAAAGAGTGTTGAAGAAATTAGGATGGAGGTACTATCTTTTACTACCAATATTCGTATTTTCATAAAATTATACTAGTAGTGAGAGGGTGTTCTACCGTCCATCGAGCATTGTGGTGGGATAGATAGATTTCCTCTACCCTTAACCAAAGGTCTCATGTTCGAGCATTGTTAACGAAAACAATTCCTAGTAGGGATCGGAGCTCTTCCCCTTTTAATGAGCCTATCCAGATTAGTTGAGATGCAAATGCGAATACCGAACCCTAGATAGGAAACTCAAAAAAAAAAAAAAAAAAATAGTAGGTGTTTTACGTACCCAGGATAATAGGGTGTAGGAACCAGAAATGCCTCTGCAGGGTCAGCCAAGCAGAAGGCCAGTAATTCATGAGCTCCAGTAGCCCCTCCACTCATAACTATGCGCTCTGCCTCAAATGTTATTCTGTCTCCTCTCACTTTTTCCATGAACCTTGCAACAGCCTGCACATAATATACAAAACTGGTGGAAAAAAAAAAAAGAAATGTTGATATAATAATTTTTCAGTTTTTAGTTCATACACTTCGGAATTCTGGCAAACCATGATAGTCTTGATAAATTGCAATATCCTTGAAATCTTCAGACCCTTCAGCTGTGCAAATGGAGGCTTTCGGATTGTTCACCACCCATTCTTGTATTAAATCAAAGCAAAGCTGCAAGAACATCAACAAAAACATAAACCTATGTTTCTGGCAACGCATCGTTTAAACAATATATACTCCCTCAGTTTCGATTTTAAATGGAAATGTTTGACTGAGCATAGCGTTTTAAAAAAGAATGACTTGACTCATACCAAAAGTTTCGTTGGAGGCTTTGAGCTCATGCTTTTAAATACTGTACAACTTAATTTTTATAGCTATAAAAGCGCATTTCATCAAGGATAATAAAAAGTATAAAGTACAAATGTCTCTCTCTCTCTCTCTCTCTCTCTCTCTCTCTCTCTCTCTCTCTCTCTTTATATATATATCTATATATACATATATATATATATATATAATGTACATTTTTCAATTATTATTTTCAGAGCAGCTATTGTATTGGGAAAAAACTGAATTTAAATATTGAAGATGACGTGTCATGACACGTGGACCAGTCAAATAGTCAAAGTGTGGTAATCAGTTAGAAGGCACGAGCAACAACAGATGCGGGAGAAAAGATACTTAAAGACACGAGCTATTATTCAAATGAAATGAGACTCGTACCTGTTCGAGTCATTTAAAGCTCGAAGATCGGAATGAATTGAAGTCATGAATCTGATAGCGTAAAAGAGTCCAAATTCAGCATTAAATGCCAAATACGTTAGAGAATTTGTATTTAATAGGAATGATTGAGTAACGTTTCTTTTAATGTCATTTATTGCTCGTAATTGCCTCATTAANGTCTCTCTCTCTCTCTCTCTCTCTCTCTCTCTCTCTCTCTCTCTCTCTCTCTCTCTCTCTCTATATATATATATATATATATATATATATATATATATATATATATATATATTATTCTTTATTTTAGAAGAGACTAAAAAGAAAAAAGTATCATGTACATATAATATAGAACCGAGCGTGTTGATAGTTTTTTCTTGTTACCTGATTTTCAGCAAGACCCATCTGAATAACCCCATCAAAATTTTGTGTTAGATGGAAAGGATCAATTTCATAGGCCTTCCAACCATCAAAGTAGGCTGAGTTTTCACCATGCCCATTGTTGGTTGCTACCTTAGAAAGCAGCTCATTTTCGATGTTTGAAATGAACCCCATCTTCTTAATCTTAATTTCTTGAAACGAGAGTAGAATAAAAGAATGGCAAGAAAACTACGTACGTATGTCTTAGCTAATTAAGAATTCTCTAGAGTTCTAATCCCTTAGTAGTTTTCAATTTGTAGAATGAGATATCTAAGCAGTAGTCATGTCTTATTTATAGTTATTTGTTCGCAAGCTCTATTGTTTAAGTGGTAAAGAAGTTTCCATGAAGTAAACGACCCAACCATTCGAAAGCGATCTCTCCCTCTGAGAAACTATTTTGAGATACGGTGGGCGGCTTACTATGTAATAGTGTGTTAATAACGCACTACTTATGCACTGTACATGGCCCCATCTTTCGCTAATCTCCTCACTAATTCCTCCCTACTAAGCACAAGTACAATTAGGATAAAAATGAAATTAAATAGTATATTTTAATCCTACACTTATGTTTTCAATGTGTTAAAGGTTGGATTACACGATGGATAAAGGCTCCAAATTTTTTAGTTCCATACATGTGAATACGGGCATTGCACGTTAAATAATATATGTAGTTGTATACAGTTAAAACCGGGCTTACCTGATTGTACTATTTGATCGAGATCAGGGAATTGCATTGAAGGTCAGCCTCGTAGTGGATTAGAACAGAGCACGAAGACAAGGTATCGAATTCGAGAATCTAGGTGCCTGCCGAGATCGAGGCCAGTAGTGATCGAGACCAAATATGACAAACTTCGAGCAAAGCGCAATAACCAAAAAGCGAGATATCCGTGAACGGTCGAAGATCACGGTGGAAATCCCGGAACGGATCAAATCAAGGCAATTGTTTAGGCTAATCATGGGATTTACTTCCGTTACCATAGATAGGATTCCTATACTATATAAAGAGGGTCCTAATCATTTCATAGACACCTTACATTCGCGCAGATCAAAGCTATACAATATTCTATCTTTAATTCACACTCTGAGATATCAAAGTAATATAACATCTTTTCTATAGTTCAGATTCTTGTTCATCAACTTGTTACATTTTAATTGTTCTTGCACAAACTAGTTCGAGGGTATTCAAGCTCGAGGGCTGAATTCTGTTCAAACACTGGTTTGATTTATATTATTATTAATTTCTATTATTACTCTTTGCATTTATCAATTGGTTTAGGTGAAATCATGTATCCTTATAACCACATTATAAGTTTAATTGTTATCCAATTTTAAGGGTAAACAGTTTGGCGTCCACCGAGGGGCTAAGGATAATAGTGATTGTCTGATATTAATTCTTGTAACACTCACTATTTTACACTTGTTCTTGTGAATGTTTTCGATTTCAGGATCAACATGTCTAACTCGCAAGCAGTACCTACTCACGCCGATAACGACCTTGGTTTCCATGGAGAAAACGGTAATATTGCCGCCCCAGGGATCGAAGTGCCTCAAGTTGGCCACGAGGGAGTACCCATCGCAGACCCCGTCGATGTCAGTTCGCATGTCGCCCTAAATGCAAATCTAGGCATCGACCCTGGAAATAGTGTCCGTAGAGATGCCCGAGTAGCCGATCAGAACATACAGAGCGGTGAAGAAAGCGTAATTAACCTTCGAGTGATATTCAAAATGTTGCAGACTCAACAAGTTGCGATAGCGCAACTCCAAAATCAGAATCGAGCACCAAGCAGAATTGAGCTCGAAACATCACAAGAGGTTGTTCATAGAGTCGAGCCTGTACCGGAGAAATCGAATGTCAATGAATCGGGGACAGACACCGCCATTATAAAGATGCTTGAGGAGCTCGCTAATCGGATCGAATCGAGTGAAAATAAAATCGAGGCTAATGACAAAAAGGTAGAAACATACAACTCACGGGTTGACTAAATACCGGGGGCACCCCCGATCCTAAAGGGTTTGGATTCGAAGAAGTTCTTGCAGAAGCCTTTCCCTTAAAGTGCGGCCCCGAAGCCCATTCCTAAGAAATTCTATATGCCAGACATCCCCAAATACAATGGGACCACCGATCCTAATGAGCACGTCACTTCTTACACGTGCGGAATAAAGGGAAATGACTTAGAAGATGATGAGATTAAATCCGTTTTATTGAAGAAATTTGGAGAAACTTTATCAAAGGGTTCCATGATATGGTATCATAACTTACCACCCAACTCTATTGATTCATTTTCTATGCTTGCAGATTCTTTTGTGAAAGCCCACGCCGGAGCCATTAAAGTTGCAACAACGAAATCGGACCTCTTCAAAGTAAGACAAAAGGATAACGAGATGCTTAAGGAATTCGTATCTCGGTTCCGAACGGAGCGAATGGATTTGCCTCCAGTCACCGACGACTGGGTTGTTCAAGCTTTTACACAAGGTCTCAACACCCAGATCTCCATAGCTTCACAACAGTTAAAACAAAATTTGATCAAATATCCAACTGTCACTTGGGCCGATGTACACAATTGGTATCAATCGAAGATGATCAATTGGGAACTCCAAATGGTTCAATTTATCCCAATAGGTCCGTGGACAGAGTTAAAAGGGACATCGATCGGGAACCATGAACGAATAAAGATAGATACCAGCCATACAGTGGAGATCGGAGAAATAACGGGCCTGGACACAACCCCATTCAGAATGATAGAAGGAATGATCAAGGACAGAGTTCCCGGGGGATTAGGAGTAAAAGTTGTTTTGATAGGGATGTCGGACCCAAAGAGGCACCTCGACTGTCACAATACAACTTCAGCATCGATGCGTCAGGTATTGTATCAGCCATTGGTCGGATTAAGGATACTAGGTGGCCCAGAACCTTACAGACCGATCCAGCTCAAAGGAACCCTAATCAAATGTGTAAATAACACGGTACCTATGGTCATAGAATCGAAGACTGCAGACAGTTAAGGGAGGAGGTAGCCCGTCTATTCAACGAGGGTAACCTTAGAGAATAATTAAGTGATGGGGCCAAGAACCACTTCAAAAATAGAGATTCGAACAGGCAGAACGAGCAGGAAGAGCCATAGCACGTAATTCGCATGATCGTTGGTAGAATTGATATCCCTCAAGGACCGGTATTCAAACGCACCAAAGTGACAATCACAAGGGAGAAGCGAACTCGGGACTACTTACCAGAAGAAACCTTGTCTTTCAATAACGAGGACGCAGAAGGGATCGAACAACCTCACAACGACGCACTGGTAATATCTATACTTATGAATAAAATTCAAGTTAAACGTGTGTTGATTGATCCAGGTAGCTCGGTAAATATTATTCGATCAAGGGTCGTAGAGCAACCCGGCCTCCAAGATCAAATCATGCTCACAGCTTGGGTACATAACGGCTTCAACATGGCAAGTGAAACCACCAAAAGGGGAAATCATTCTGCCAGTAAATGTGGCCAGGACCATCCAAGAAACAAAATTCCACGTGATCGAGGGCGACATGAGATACAACGCGCTGCTCGGAAGACCTTGGATTCATAATATGAGAGCAATACCCTCGACACTTTATCAAGTCTTGATATTCCCAGCATCGGAAGGAATAAAAATGGTGTACGGTGAACAACCCGCCGCCAAAGAAATGTTTGCAATTGATGAGGTTATACCAGTATCGGCGTTGTCATCAATAAAGGGATCAGAGTCGAAGGAGGTCAAATAGCAACCACAGTCACCGGCCTCGGCCCAATCGGAGGAGTAGGAAACCTTCGAGAATGATGATTATATGATACCTCGAACCTTCATAATTCCCGATGATTCTGATGCAATGAAGTCGACGGTCGAAGAGCTAGAACAAATCATACTGATCGACCATCTACCCAATCGAAAGGTATGCCTAGGCACGGGGTTAACTCCTGAGCTCAGGAAAAGACTCGTTCAATTCCTTTTAAATAACATGGATTGTTTTGCTTGGTCTAACCTAGATGTGACAGGGATCCCATCGGAGATCACTATGTATCTATTGAGCATGGACCTGAAGTTTCGCCCGGTGAAACAAAAGAGAAGACCTTAGTCCGAGTAAAACATGCATTCATTAAGGACGAGGTAACAAAACTTCTCAATATAGGATCCATTCGGGAGGTAAAATATCGCGAATGGTTAGCAAACGTAGTTGTAGTCCCTAAAGAGTGAAACAAACTTAGAATGTGCGTAGACTATAAAGATTTCACAAGGCATGCCCTGAAGATTCTTTTCCTTTGCGGAATATCGATCGCATGATCGATGCCACGGCCGGCCACGAGATCCTTAGTTTTTTCGATGCGTACTCCGGGTACAATCAAATACAGATGAACCCGGAGGATCAGGAAATGACTTCGTTCATCACCAAGTACGGCACCCATTGCTATAATGTAATGCCGTTTGGACTAAAAAATGCTGGTGCTACTTATTAACGCCTAGTAAATCGAATGTTCGAAGAGAAAATAGGTAAATCAATGGAGGTTTATATTGACGATATGCTAGTTAAGTCCCTGCGAGCATAGGACCATTTGAAACATCTGTAGGAGAGCTTTGACATACTAAGAAAGTATAACATGAAGCTTAACACGGAGAAATGTGCATTCAGGGTCGGCTCGGGCAAGTTCCTCGACTTTATGGTGTCGAAGCGGGGGATCGAAATAAACCTCGATAAAATCAAGGCAATCGAAGACATCACATTTGTTGACAATGTCAAGGTTGTACAAAGGTTAATAGGACGCATAGCCGCCCTGGGTCAATTTATTTCGAGGTCCTCAGATAGGAGCCACCGGTTCTTCTCACTGCTTAAGAAAAAGAGTAATTTCACATGGACCCCGGAATGCCAACTGGCTTTGGAGGAACTCAAACGATACTTGTGGAGCCCGCCATTGCTTCACACCCCAAAGGCGGACGAGCAACTTTACTTATACTTAGCGGTCTCGGAGATAGCGGTAAGTGGGGTCTTAGTTCGAGAAGAACAAGTACGTAATTTCCTGTTTATTATGTTAGTCGGACCTAAGGTGAAGCCGAGACTCGGTACCCACACTTAGAAAAATTAGCGCTTGCTTTAATAAGCGCCTCTAGGAAATTAAAACCATATTTTCAATTTCACCCAATTTGTGTTGTAACCACCTATCCCCTTCGCAATATTTTGCACAAGCCCGAACTCTCGGGCCGATTGGCCAAATGGGCCATCGATATCAGCGCGTACGATATCGAGTATCGACCCCGAACGGCCATCTAATCTCAAATTTTGGTAGACTCTGTGGCCGACTTCACGCCACCCCTCGTACCCGATGTTAAAAAGGAACTATTATTAAAATTGGGTACATCATCGGGGGTGTGGACCTTCTTCACGGACGGAGCTTCGAACGTGAAGGGGTTTGGGCTAGGCATCATTTTGATGCCATCCACAGGAAATATAATTAGACAGTCTATCAAAACTTCAAAATTGACTAACAATGAGGCCAAGTATGAAGCCATGATTGCAGGTCTCGATCTAGCTAAGAGCTTGGGAGCGGAGGTCATCGAGGCCAAGTGTGACTCCGAACTTGTGGTAAATCAAGTCAACAGAACTTTCAATGTTCGGGAAGATCGAATGCAGAGGTACTTAGATAAATTACAAATGTCTCTACATAGATTTAAGGAATGTATGCGACAGGACGTACCTCGAGAACAAAATACCGAGGCCGATACCCTCGCAAATTTGGCGTCGTCGATCAAAGATGAAGAGCTTAGCTCTAGGACTATCGTACAACTTTCCAGGTTAGTGATCGAAGAAGGACACGCCGAGATAAACTCCACAAGTCTAACCTGGGATTGGAGGAATAAGTACATCGAATACCTAAAGAACGGGAAGCTTCCATCGGATCCTAAAGAATCAAGGACTCTACGCACTAAGCCCACACGGTTCACTTTGGCCGAAGATGGAACAATGCATAGGAGAACGTTCGATGGACCGTTAGCAAAATGTTTGGGACCAGGTGACACCGACTATGTTCTACTAGAAATTCACGAGGGCACCTGCGGAAACCATTCCAGTACCGAGTCATTGGTTCAGAAAGTCATCAGAGCAGGATACTATTGGGACGATATTGAAAAGGACACTAAAGAATTTGTTTGAAAATGCTACAAATGTCAAAGGTATGCGCCGATGATCCACCATCCTGGAGAGCAACTCCACTCAGTCCTATCTCCATGGCCGTTCATGAAATGGGGGATGGATATCATCGGCCCCCTACTATCGGCCCTAGGTAAAGTTAAATTCATTTTGTTTATGACTGATTATTTTCCTATGTGGGTTGAAGCACAGGCTTTTGAGAAAGTAAGAGAAAAAGAAGTCATAGACTTCATCTGGGACCTCATTATATGCAGATTCGGAATGCCTGCCGAGATCGTATGCGATAATGGAAAACAATTCGTCGGCAGCAAAGTGACAAAGATTTATCGGAGATCACAAAATAAAAAGGATCCTGTAAACGCCGTATCATCCCAATGGGAACGGACAGACCAAATCGACAAACAAGACCATCATCCAAAATATGAAGAAAAGATTGAATGAAGCCAAAGGAAAAAATAGAGAAATATTGCCCGAGGCCGTTTGGGCATATCGAACTACGTCAAAATCCAGTACGGGGGAAACACCGTTCTCTTTAGTCTATGGTGCCGAAGCTTTGATCCCAATCGAAGTTGGGGAACCTAGCTTCAGGTTTCGGTATGCAAGGGAAGAGTCAAATCACGAGACTATGAATACGAGCCTCGAATTGCTAGATGAAAGACGGGAAGCCGCCCTCGTTCGAATGGCCGCACAAAAGCAGCGGATCGAAAGGTATTACAATCGAAGAGCTGATCTTCGACACTTTAAAACCAGGGACTTAGTTTTGAGAAAGGTGACCCTCAATACTCGAGACCCAAATAAAGTAAAACTTGTACCGAATTGGGAGGGACCATACCAGGTCCTCGATATCATTGGAAAAGGATCCTACAAACTTGGCATGATGGACGGCGAGAAATTACCAAACAACTGGAACCTATCGCTCTTTAAAAGATATTACTGCTAAGGTACAACCTTCTCCATTTTCATTTATACTTTATACTAACCAATTGCAGGTGTTTGATCGAAGGCGTTGAGGAATTCTTCAACACAAAAATCCTAAGGTTTTAAAGCACGCGTTGCACTCTTTTTCCCTTTGTCCGGGTTTTGTCCCAAATGGGGGTTTTCCGGCAAGGTTTTTAACGAGGGAACCATTGTTTGTGCTACCTTGGGGCAATTCAACAGTATCTGAGGTTTCTTTGCAATCATCCTCGAATATTGGGGGGCATCACCCTTGGATGTCAACTTTATCACAAGGAAGATACTTCGTGTCAACTGGGTTTCTATTGGTAAAATTTTGTTAGTGTCAAACGAACCGTGCCCATGTAGATTACTCGAGCCCTTAGATCAAACATGTACGTATGTATAATCTATTGAGAGAATTGTTTTTCCTTGCCAAAATATTTCATGCCTTAGAGAAATTTTTATTTACAAATTTCATACTTTTGGTCTATTGTGGAAATAGGCTTAAGGGCCAATCACAACCGAAGTTCGAATAGCTTACCCCGTACTCGGGGACTGCCGTTCAAAAAATTGATGTAATCGAACTACTAAAATCTCGAGATCATAAGACCTTAAAAAGGCAACCCTCGTTTTTGTAGGCCACGGCCACCCCACTCGGGGACTGACACTTCGAACAAGTTCAAAGTATAATTGAGAAACAAGCCCAAGAGGCAAATCTCAAGTTAAAGGCTACGGACAAACTAACACGGTTCGGAGAAGTCCAAATTCCATAATGAAAATAGGCCTTCTAATATCTCCACAAAACCGGTTAAAAAGGCTACCCGCGGCAAAATTATAAAGGGTTTCGATTATATCATCCCTCGAAAACCCTAATAGTGTACCAGATTGTTCGAGCTCTCGAAGCAACCTCATTTCATGTTAAGGAATAACAAATTTTTATATGATTAAACTTTTTTAAGCCGAAAAGGGAAAAGAGCCATTCTTTGAGGCCATATCGGTCTAATTCAAGAGCCCAAGGGCCACTTTTTGAGTTCGAAAAATCATCCTCACTCAACTAAAACCTAAGGGTAACCCTACTTCGAGTCCGAGCAAGTACTCACTCGATTACAAAGACTACATTAGCCCGAGTTCGATCAAATTGCCTAAGCCTTGTACTCATGAACAAAATTTTCACAACAAAATAGAATTTGCATGAGGACGAAATTGAAATAAAGACAAGTCAGAAAGAAAAGAGATCTTTTATACATATGAAATATTTTAAATGGACCGATCAAGATCCTACAAAAAAAACCTGAGTGCCTAATTTTCCTCAGGAGCTACACCTTCGCCATTGGAATCCCTTCCGCTCTCGGATCCACTCTCGCTCCGAGAATTATCGTCATCGGAAGAAAGCAACTCTTTGGCTTCGGCCTCGAGTTCTTTCGCATTCTCAATCTCGACAGCAAGGTTAAAGCCACGAGCATGAATCTCCTCAAGAGTCTTTCTTCGTGACTGGTACTTGGCATGTTCGGCAGCCCAGTATGCTTGAGTCTGAGCGGTATCAACAACTTCATTTGCTCGAACTTGAGCAGCTTCAACATCAGCTCTGTAGACGGGCACGATCGCCTCCGCGTTAGCCTTTCCTTTTTTTGCCTCAGATGTAACCTTTGCAAGTTTGGCGGCCAACCGAGCCTCGAGCTCCTCAATTTTCTTAGCTTGGGCTGAGTTGTCTGCTTTTATGCTTTGGAGCTAACATTCGGCCGATGACAGTTGGGCTCGACCAGCATCTTTCTCTAAGGCAAGGTGGTCTATGTTTCGTTCTACCCCAAAGTCTCCGCCCTCATCATGTTGGCCTCCTCACGGAGCTGTTCAATCTTTTCGACCTTCTGCTGAACCTGAAGGATCGAAGTATTAGTCAACACCCTGAATTGATACATTGAACTTCTAAAAATTTTCATTACCTACTCAATCAGGTCGGTCTGCTCTTTATGAGCCGTGGCCAATTCGGCTCGGAGGTCCTTGATCTCCTCTTCTTTTTGCCCGCTGAGAAGTTGAGGGAATTTCTCTGCTCCGTGAGCCTTTGAAGATTGGCCTCGCATCGGCTTTGCTCTGCCCAGGATTTAGAAAATGCATCCCGTGAAGTGTCAAGGCCTATGTAGATAGAAAGGAAATTAGACAAGAAGAAATAAATAAAAGTGTAATAACAATAAGGGGAGCTGAGACTTACCCGGCTCAGAAGTCGTTGAGCCTCATCAAAGAGACTTGATGCCTCACTCATGTTGGTAGTATCTTCAACTCCCGTAAAGCAACCACAGAAAAGGTCCTCCCCTTCGTGGGCTCTTTCCACATCGGGGGTCCCCATGGCTTGGGCTTCCTGAATTTGCCCCTCAGAAAATGTAGGGAGGATCGGCGAATCGTCAACTTCTATTGCCCCAAGCACGTCACTTGGGGCATTCTCTTCATTTTGAAGGGCCTTGGAAGCAGCCCCTTCAGGCACACCCACCGATTGCTCATTTCGGCGAGAGGCATCTCCAGCTTCTGATGACTCGGGGACTTTGCTCAGGCCCTCTTACCAGATTTCCTCTGTTCGAGGTTGAATCTCTTCGGCCCTCACCGGCTCAGCGGCCTTTGGGTCTTCGGTTCTCCTCTCCGTTCGGGTCACTAGCTCGAAGCCATCATCTTCGTTTTCCTCTTCTTCATCACTTAGTCGCTAAATTACATCCATAAGTAGGACGGCGGTATCTTTCCTCGACTTACGAGCCTTACTATTCATGGGCTTTGGAGTATCGGAGGTTGAGACCCTTTTTCTCTTCTTATCCTTCGCCGGCTTCGGGGCCGGGGGCGAAACCTCCTCCTCCCCGGACAGGGGCCTCATGACTACATTTTCTCTAAGGCCTGTATGAAAGGAAATCAAGTGAGCATGAAAAGAAACATTTCAGAAAAGATCATCTAATGCGTGAAAAGAGGCTTACCATGATATTTGGCCTCCTATTGGCCTCTTGCCAAATCACTCCATGAGCGCTCAACATACGAAGAGGTCGAAGCCAATTTCCAAACCCAGCTCTAGAGGTTAGAAATTGCACCGGGCATCCAAGAGACCGCTGCATCATAGAAAGGGATGTCAATGAGAAGAAGCAAAGGAAACAAAACAATAAATGGAAGCTATATGTGGAATTATACTTACGCTTCATATTCCATTCCTCGAAAAATGACATCTTCTAGGTCGGGATTAGGTCGGAAGTCTTCACTCGAACAAACCGGCCCATCCATCCTCGGTCCTTGTCCTCGTCTATGCTCAAGAACAACACCTTGGTAGTCTGACGTTGAAGCCTTATTAACCAACCTCGATATAGACGGGGGCTGTACAACCTGATAAGATGGTCGAGGATGAAAGACATCCCTACGACCTTGCTCGCGAAGAATCGAGTAGAATGAGAATCCGCCAAAAAGAGGGATGAATCTGACCTAGGGTTATCTGGTATTGGCGGCAAAAATCGATGATGACGGGATCGACAGGGCCCAGCGTGAAAATGTAAGTGTAAACACTCAGAAATCCTTTCACATGGGTGGTGATGTCCTCTTCGGGGGCAGAGATATCCTCTTTAGGGGCAGGAATCACCACCTCTTTATCGTCCCAATGATAGTCTTTCTTCACCTGCTCGAGGTCACTTTCAGTTTTATATATATATATATATATATATATATATATATATATATATATATATATATATATATATATATATATATATATATATATATATATATATAT
>NW_017670302.1:1033286-1039204 GCF_001879085.1 Nicotiana attenuata
ATATATATAGGCTTGCACCGACCAGGGACCAACGATGTCTTCTCGACTTTGAAGTCGGAGTCAAGCATACACCCCTTCTCGGGAACGCACTCCTCAGGGCGCAACTCCACTGGTGTTTTATCACCGGTCGGCCATGATGAAGAGGCCCTTTCCTTTTGAGGAACAGTTTTTGACATTTTTGCCATTTTTTGTGTAAGTTTAAAGAAAGAAGAAGAGGATAAGGCTTTGTGTATTGAGGACAGGTTGATAATGAAACCTGGAGATTTGAAGAACTAAAGAGCTTAAGGGATTATAAGGAAGTGAAAGTAAAGATTGAATCAATGAGAGAAGGGGCCTATTTAAGCGGTTTACGGCGGTTTAAAGGCACTGGTGTCGACCACCAACTGACGTTCATTAATGATTTTGGGAACTGTATCGACGGGACGTTTCAATCACTTCCGCCACTTACGTCACGAGGATGGCATCATGACAGATCGGAGTATAAAATCGAAGGCTTAATTCGTTTCTTCTCATTACATTCCAAGAAATGAGGGGACTATCTGTATACGGTTAAAACCGGACCTACCCAATTGTACTATTTGAACGAGACCAGGGAATTTCATCGAAGGTTAGCCTCGTAGTGGAATAGACCAGAGCACGAAGTCAAGGTATAGAATTCGAGAATCAAGGTGCTTGCGGAGATCGAGGCCAGCAGGGATCGAGACTAAATATGGCAGACTTCGAGCAAAGAACAATAACAGAAAAGTGAGATATCCGTGATCGGTCAAAGATCACGGCTGAAATTCCGGAATGGATCAAATCAAGGGCGATTGTTTAGGCTATTGATGGGATTTACTTCCATAATTAGAATTGTACCATAGATAGGATTCTTCTACTATATAAAGAGGGTCCTCATCATTTGTGAACACCTTACATTCACGCAGATCAAAGCAATTCAATATTCTCTCTTTGATTCACACTCTGAGATATCAAAGTAATGTAACATCTTTTCTATAATTCATATTCTTGTTCATCAGCTTGTTACATTTTAACTATTCTTGCATACACTAGTTCGAGTGTATTCAAGCTCGAGACTGAATTCTGTACAAACACTGGTATGCTTTATATTATTCTTAATTTCTATTATTACTCTTTGCATTCATCAATTGGATATGAACTGAGTGCCATTTGATGAGTAACTGAGAACAAAGGTATTAGTCGTATCCTTAAAACCACATTATAAGTTTAATTGTTATCCAATTTTAAGGGTAAACAGTAGTATATATAGCTAGCGCTTGGGAATAAATTCGGTTGAAACTTGAAAAAAAGAGTTTTTTAAGATGAGATAAAAAATTAATTTTTCAAAGCTAAAATTGTGTTTGGATATGCATTTTACTTGAAAAGTATTTGAAGTTTTGTGAATAGAGGATGCGGCATCTTTTGTGATAAAAACCACATTATCTTCTTTCTGGCATCTTTTGTTGTTACATGCCTTTTCCCTTGTTTCTTGTCTGATATTATTGTCTTTCCTGTTGAGCCGAGAGTCTCCCGGAAACAGCCTCTCTACCCTTTTTGGGGTAGGGGTAAGGTCTGCGTACACTCTACTCTCCCCAGACCCCACTAGTGGGATTATACTGGGTATGTTGTTGTTGTTGTGAATAGAAAACTTAAAAAACTTCAAAACAATTCTAGAACAAATTTTGGGATATGAAGATTTTGTTTTCAAAATCTGCGAAAAAATAATTAAAATATATAAAGAAATAGATATTTGAAAAAAGGCTTCAAAATTCTACGGCCAAACAAGAGCATGACATAAGGAGTTGCTGTGCTGTTCAGTTGGTTTTTAAAAAATGATTTATTCTATACATACTAAGAGCATAATTTTCAAATTTTTTATACTAGCTATTAGTATTCCCTCCGTTCCAATTTATGTGAACCTGATTGAATGAGCACGGAGTTTAAGAAAAAATAAAGATTTATAAAATTTGTGGTCCTAAACAAGTTAAAAAGGAGCCCAGAGTTTTTTTGTGGTTATAAAATTCTCATTAAGGGTAGAATTGTAAGTTTAAGCTTATTTATTACCAAATTTAAAAAGGAGTCATTCTTTTTGGAACGGACCAAAAAGGAAATAGATTCACATAAACTGGAATGGAGGGAGTATAATTAACTTATACACGTACCAGTAGGATATATATCTTATTTTCCGGTTACTAAAGTGATTTGATACTGCAAAAAATATTTATTACAAATAGTAAACTCTTAGAACTATATATGTGATATGATGTGCAAATATGCAATACGATATTAACTTTCCAACATTATGTTCCATACATCATAATCTACTCAAATATACCTTCTGCGGAAAACATTCAGCAGTTTATCATTAAGGAAAAAGGAAATTTTTTAATAAATATAAATCCGGAAAGGCTAGTAATAATTATCTTCTTACACACATATGATATGTTTTGCTTAAAACATAAAGTTGAGTTTAATAAGCCATATAATTACCTCCGCGTTGAAGCTAGTCATGCTCATGCTCATAAATAGGAAAGGGAAACTCGATCGAACAATTTCCATATAAGCAATATCTCCTAATTCCAACAACAGATGCGCGGTCGGAGCATCACATGTTTCTTAACTGATATTCACATACTCCACTTACGTATACACTAACATCATAAACAATATTTATACTACCGACAAGAGTTATCGTGGAGCGGCAAATACTCTTTTCTCCATAATTAGTGGTCTATAGTTTGAGCCTGGTGTGATATCGTCTTTATTAGGGAGCACTCCCAATATGAGATTTTTCGGAGTGATTCAAATTTAATCGTGTCACAGTGCAAGTATCGGACTGTGGGTAGAAAAATATATTTATGCTTTAGATATATTTTTAACCTATTATAATAGCTTAGTAATTAATCATTAATTAATGGTTAATTATAACAAATATTTATCTTTAAATACTTTTTGAATGACCTAATATTATAAATATTTTGTATTCCGTGAATACAAACTCACTTTCATTCGCCACAAGTTTTGGCACATAAAAAATGTTTTCTATATAAGGGAAAAATTTGATATCCTAATTAGGCACTATCGCACGCATTATTGGGGGAAAGAAGGGGGGGGGGGGGTTACTTTCATATTATTTCTCATTTTCTCTTTCTTTTTCTGGCATGAAAGCGTGCACAGAATATTGTGGTTCCTACTTAGGTCTACTTAAATAGTTGTCAACCATAACTAATAACAACGCGCTTATCTTTTCCACAGCTTATTAATACATTAAACAAGAGTCGCTCTTTTGCGTGGACACTTGGATAAGTTTGGAAGAAAAAAAAGTATTTCGTTTGAGATGATACATAAAACCATCTTCTACTTGGTTCAATTTGCAACATATACACCTAAACTATATTGTATTTGTATTAATTTTATGAACTTCTATTTTTCAGTGTCTATTAATGGTACATTTTCACATTCTTAAAAAGATTAAATTTATTCTTTCTTAAACGCACATTTGGCACTTTTTCTAGCCAGATATGTAAAAGTTGGCTGGACTCTTTTTTTTTTTTTTTTTTTTGGCGTAATTACAGTTCTAAATTTTAGACACATGGTATTTTATTTTAAATTAGCTTAACTTTCGGTTTAGACGTACATATTTTACTGTAACGAGCTTGGCTGGAGTTTTACTTTTTCCGGCATGGCTACGGTTTTAAATTTTAAGCAGAACGAATTTTATTTAAGATTGAATAACTTTTGAAGAATTAACCTAAATAGCTGCCCACTCAATTACTTAAACTAAAAATAGCCAGCGAATATATAATATATGTATAATTTATAGCATATAATATGTGTATAATAATGTATAATTAGTGTATAATCTATGTATGCCGGATATATAGAAAAAGTCTCATTTTTGGGGATCACTATCCCTATCAGATTTATAACAGGGTTTGGCCAAAATTCTATTTAGAGATTTAGCAATTTAACGAAAGATGTGGCTTTGAATTTTGTCATTCAGAATATTGTTAAATAAAATTATTAAAACTTAAGATAATTAACTTTCGGTAGCACATTAAAGAGGTTTTTATTTTTGTGTTTAGTTAGACATACGGATAATATATTATTTAATTTCCACACGCTTCTGTGCTGTTACTGATAGCTCTTCATTACCAAATCTTTTGCCGGTGTTGACGTTATCTCTAAAATCTAAAATTAAGAATGGAGTGTGAAAAATTATTCTCCCTCTGCACTATTTTAATAATGACGCTATTTGTATTTTATTAGTTATTTACCTGGAATCTTAGTTTGACAAGCATGTTATATAAATAGTACTTGAAAGAAAAATTTAAGATAATAGTTGAAAGATTGTTTATAACATAAAGTATCACATCAAAAACCACGTTTTATTTGTTAAAATTTTTTTGAATTCTAGAAACTTGTAAAGATTATACGCACCTGATTTAAGTCCCCCTCCGTTTCAATTTATATGATACACTTTTGTATTAGTTCGTTCAATAAAGAATGACATATTTTTATATTTAGAAATAATTTAACTTTAAATCTTTTATTCTACCCAATTTACTTTTAATGAGAAACTTTTATAGTCATAAAAATATCATGGTCCCACCAAGCTTTTGCTCCTTAAGCTTTTAGCACCACATGTTTCAAAAGTTTTTTTGATTCTTAAATTTTGTACCATGTCAAACTACATCGTACAAATTGAAACGGAGGGAGACACCATATTCAACTCCCGATAAAACTTATTAATTTTTCAACTCTCAAATTGCCATCTTTCGACAAATAGAATATAAATATTGAGTGTAAAGATTTTTTACATTATTAGTGTAGTTTAATCTATTATAATTATTTATATATCATTTTTATCAGGTTAATAAGCCAATTAATAGGACTTATCTTAAAAATTTACATGTAATTACCTTATAATTGATCTAATTGTACAAAACTATTTTCTATTTAAGCGTGTAGAACTTCTATACTCTTGTGCAAAAACTTGAAAAATCTTTTAAATGTGTGCTCGATATGTTTAAAATTAAAGGTCGGAAAGAAGAACATGTAGCGGAACTCATGAACCTTGTCTATGCAAAAAGTATTCCGTCCACTTTTTAAAAATTTGTGCTACTACTAGGACTAGAGAGTAGGCCTTCAATTGGTAAACTTTACTAGGATTTTTCTTGGTAAAATATTTTACTAGAAATAGTACTTGTTAGGGGTGGCAAGTGGCGGGTCGGGTCAAGCAATGGTAATGCAAAATAGATAAGTTATTCAATTTGATCTATATTTAATATGGATAAAAGACGGGTCAACTATCGAATAATATGGATATCCATATTATCCATGGTCTCTTGAATATGATCATTTTTCAGAGGATTCTTAATCTCCTAAACTTGAGGAATCCCCAATTCGGGCTTATTGAATATGATCTTTTTTTGGGGCTTTTGCATCTATACCCGATTTTGGGTCACAATTGAACCTATACCCACTTTACAAAAAAAGTTTGCAAGCGTACCCACTTTACGATCAACTTCAGACTTACGGGTCTGAAGTTATAAAAAAATGTCTGAAGTGAAAAAGTTGCACTTCAAATGCACTTAGCGCCAAATAGGTATGAAGTGCAACCAATGGTTTCATGCACTTAAGGCTAATAAGTCTGAAGTGAAAAATTGCACTTCAGATGCACTTAAGGCCAATAAGTTTGAAGTGAAAAATTGCACTTCAAATGCACTTAAGGCCAAAAAGTCTGAAGTGCAACAAACGTTTTCATTCACTTAAGTCAATAAGTCTGAACTGAAATTAGTCACTTCAGATAGTCATTTAAGGCCTAAATTAGGTACTCGAAAGTGTAACCAATAGTTTACAATCGCACTTAAGGCCAATAACGTCTAGTAAGTAGAAAAATTGACCTACTTACAAATTGC
>NW_017670302.1:1041114-1110592 GCF_001879085.1 Nicotiana attenuata
GACCAACTTTGGTCGGTTATTTTCATGCAAAAATACAATTAAAGAGTATAAATAAAAAAAAAGACAATCTTAAAATAAAATGCACCAATGGTCTAGTGGTAGAATAGTATCCTGCCACAATACACACCCTGGTTCGATTCCCAGAGGTGAATCTTTTGATTACATAATTAAAATACCGACCAACTTTGGTCGGTTTTTTTTGCAATATTTTTTTTTTGAATTTAATTTACCGACCAACGTTGGTCGGTAATTTCCGACCAACTTTGGTCGGTATACTAAAGCGACCACCAAAATACCGTCCAAGCGTATTTGGTCGGTAATTGGCCATAACCGATCAAAGTTGATCGGTATTTTTGGTCGCTAATTACCGGATTTCTAGTAGTGTGAGACCGATTAAGATCGAGACCGGCCAAAGCCGAGACCGACCAAGATTGAGATCGACCAAGACCGGGACCGAATAAAATTGAGCGAGGGGAGCTTACTAGGTCGAATATTGGAAAGACAAAATATCTGCAATCGGGTGAGGATCACGGCGCAAATCCCGGCACGTATCATGAAGAGGCCGATTAATTAGCCAACCGTGGGATTTCTTACTGTATTTAGAATTGTACCATAAGTAGGATTCCCCTATATATAAAGGGGGTATGATCATTTGTAAAGGGCATCATATTCACGTCACATAAAGCAATATACTACTTTTCTCTGAAGCTTTCAATATTTTGTTACTTTGTCCTTGTATCAACTGAATCTTCACTTGGTTCAAGGGTGATTAAATTCGAGGACCAAGGCTACTTGATCCATTTGGTTTGCTTTAATTCCTATAAACTTCAATTTCAATATCAATTTACGTTTTGCTCAATTTGTGCTAAATAAAATCACATGTCCTTAAAATCACAATACAAATTCAATTGTTATCCGTTTTTAGGGTAAATAGTTTGGCGCCCACTGTGGGGCTAAGGATAATAGTGATTGCCTGGTACGAATTTGCGTAACACACACTATTCTACACTTGTTCTTTGAAGTGTCTTTGATTATAGGATTAGAAATTGTCAAACTCTTAGTAAGCACCTCAACACATTGACTATGATCTCAGCCACCACGGCGAAAACGAGAACATTGCACCAGGAAACGTTGTACCCACTTGTATGCGGTAAAATCGGAGGGTCCAATTTTCGACCATTACGGCGCTTCGTTTGCGCGTCAATCAAAGGCTCGAGGCTACAGTCGAGATTTACGCCCGAGGGGCTTGAGACAATACAGCTCGACAGCTATGAAGAAAAAGAGGAAAGTTCCCAAGGTGCATGACTAGGGCTGACAACGCCTAGTAGGCTGGTTCAGACCCGTATCCTAGCATTAATTAGCTGTATCAATCTCATATCTTTGCAAAAAATGCATTTGTACTATATGGGGATTCCCATTGATATATAAGGGGGATCCTTGTCACTTTGTAAAGGGATCTGATACTCAATATTCAATACAAGAACATTCTCTCTGCTCTCCAACTCAACATATTGTCTTGCTCTTATTGCTTCATCTATTACTTACATTTATTGTGTCCCATTTATTGCTTATTATTGACCATAAAGAGCCGCCTTTGATTTTACCATAACTGTTATTCGTCAATCGACTGCCCCCGGCAGGACGTCAGACTCGACCTCGAGACCCTGAATAGGTAGGCTCGAGGCCCCGGTTGTCAGCCGATTGGTTTGGTTATCACCTTGTTCCCAAGCTCTTGTCTCATTTTCTTATCTCTTACTTAGCATCTATCGCCTAAACAACTAGCATAAAAATAGATCACGTAATTTTAGAACCACAAAATCAAATTGTAATTACCATTTTCAAGGTAAGTAGTTTGGCGCCCACCGTGGGGCTAAAAATAATAGTGATTTTTTTCTTGCTGGTTTAACAACATAACGCAGGTTACCTTTCACACTTTTTCTTGTCCAAGATCTTTGATTTCAGGTCAAAATGTCTAACTCAGTAAACAACAATCTTAAGGACCATGGAGAGAACGGTGTGGATGTTCCAGGTGTTGGTGTACCACCAAGAAACCTTGAGAATGCACCAGAACCAATTCCCGTGGACGCGATCTCACGGGATGCCCAACACATCGATATAAGCTCCCGCACTAATAGGAGCATACACCAAGGAGACAAACAAGAAGCTCAGAAAACCCCAGCTAGGGAAGAACATGAGGTTAGCCTTCACGTTATTTTTGAAATGTTACAGGCACAACAGTTGGCGATTGCTCAGCTGCAGAGTCAACAGAAAACTCCCAGCACGGTAGCACCGGGAACGGCCTCCGCAGCCGAGCAGGTACCGGAAAGATCAAGCAACAACGGGTCGGCAACCGACCCCACCCTCATATAGATGCTCGAGGACCTCACAAAGAGGATCTAGTCGGGCGAGAAAAAGATAGAAGCCAACGATAAGAAGGTAGAGACCTACAATTCTAGGATCGACCAAATTCCGGGCGCACCCCTGGTCCTGAAGGGTGTAGATTCGAAGAAGTTTGTACAAAAGCCATTCCCGCAGGAAGCTGCTCCGAAACGCATTCCAAAGAAGTTCAGAATGCCCGACCTTCCGAAGTATAACGGAACCTCGGACCCCAACGAGCACGTCACTGCTTACACTTGTGCGGTGAAGGGCCATGATCTGAGGGACGATATCGAATCCGTCCTGCTGAAAAAGTTAGGGGAGACACTCTCGAAAGGGGCCATGATGTGGTATCACAACCTAGCTCCTAACTCTATAGATTCATTTGCTATGCTGGCAGATTCTTTCATAAAGGCACATGCCAGTGCCATCAAGGTAGCTACAAGGAAATCCGATGTCTTCAAAATCAAGCAAAGGGATAACGAGATGCTGCGAGAGTTCGTATCTCGCTTTCAAATGGAACGAATGGAACTACCACCGGTCTCCGAAGACTGGGCGGTGCAGGCCTTCACCCAAGGTTTGAACGAGCGAAGCTCGATAGCTTCAAAGCAACTGAAGCAAAACCTAGTCGAGTATCCCGCTGTGACCTGGTCGGACGTCCACAACCGATACCAGTCAAAGATCAGGGTTGAAGACGACCAACTAGGAGCCCCCTCGGGCTCGGTATATCCCAGCAGGCTTCCGACAAAGGAGCCAAAGACAAACAAGGAAAGATACCAACCATACACTGAAGAAAGAAAAAATGCCCTGAGGCGCAACATACCCCGCAATGATCGAAGGATGGACCGAGGCCAGAATCCTCGTGGACTTGTCAGCAGAGCTGGGTTCGATAGGCACACAGGACCGACGGAGGCACCTCGCTTGTCGGAATATAAATTCAACGTTGACGTATCTGACATCGTGTTCGCCTTCAGCAAAATCAGAGACACCAGGTGGCCAAGGCTTGTACAATCAGACCCTTCACAAAGGAACCATAACTTAGCGTGCGAATTTCATAACACGCACGGTCACAGGACTGAAGACTGCCGGCAACTCCGGGAAGAAGTAGCCCGACTACTCAGCAAGGATCACCTCCAAGAGTTCCTCAGTGACCGGGCCAAATATCAGTTCCGGGAAAGAGAGGCGACCAAGAAGAACGAAACAAATAAGCCGCAACATGTCATCCACATGATCTTGGGAGGGATCGATGCTCCACAAGAACCCATGATCAGAAGAACAAAAATATCCATCACCAGGGAAAAGCGAACTCGAGGTTACATACCCGAGGACGCACTCACATTCAGCGACGAGGACATCGAAACCTTGTCTCAGCCACAAAACGATGCATTGGTAATCTCTTTCCTTGTAAATACATTTCAAATTAAACGTGTACTTGTGGATCTAGGTAGCTCGGCCAATATTATCAGGTCGAGGGTGGTAGAGCAGCTTGGACTGCTCGACCAAATCGTACCTGCCTCACGAGTCCTCAACGAGTTCAACATGGCGAGCGAAACAGCGAAAGGGGAAATTACCCTCCCGGTCAACGTGGCCAGTACAACTCAAACTGCCAAATTCCATGTCATCGAAGGAGACATGAGATACAATGCCTTACTCGGGAGGCCGTGGATACACTGCATGAGAGCAGTACCATTCACCCTCCATCGAATGGTGAAATTTCCAACAAAGGATGGGATAAAAACCGTCTACGGAGAGCAGCATGCAGCAAAAGAGATGTTCGCGGTGCATGATGTGGCACCAACACCGATACCTCCACCACCAAAGGAGCCAAAGGATAAACAAACAATAAAATAGCGAAAACAAGCTACATCCTCGGCTAAGTCTGACCGAACGAAGCAAAGGTTCGTACCGTGTCCTTGTAACAAGCGATCAACACATATCAGGGGTCGAAGCACTGTCAGCACTAAGGTATGATCACCTCCCTTTGTTAGTTACATCTTATACTAACCTGAGTGCAGGTATCTGATTGAAACAGCCGAAGCACTTTCCCACTCGAAGGCCTTATGTTTCAAAAGCTTGCATTACACTCTTTTCCTTCGATCGGGTTTGTATCCCAAGAAGGGTTTTACCAGCAAGGTTTTTAACGAGGCAACATCTATATGCTACCTAAGGAAGACTCAACAAGTATTCAAGGCTTCTCTTCAATAAACCTCGAATACTGGGGGGCACCCCCGGAAGATCACCTCCTCGGAGAAGGCAATATATGCTGAACAGGGTCTCGATACGAAAATAATGTACCGGGCCAAACGGTCGAATGAACCGTGTCCGTATAGAATAATCGATCCCCTAACAGCGAAAACATGTATACTTGTACCAAGTAATCGAAGAATACATTCCATCAAAGCATTTCACGTTTCGAAAGAGTCCGCAATTTTTGCAAAAACGGCTCTAGAGCCAAAAATGTCCCAAACACTCGGGGACTGGCGTAAACATTTCAAAGCCACATGACCTCCGGGTCGAAAACTCCAAACTCATAAGCCCTTGGTGAGGCAACTCCAAGTTTACAAGAAATGGCTCCCGAGCCAGGGAATTTTCGATAACTCGGGGACTGCTGCCAATAGCTACCCCCATCGACTGATCAAAACTAGAAGTCGTATGACCCCCGGGTCGGAGCTTCAAACTCGTAAGCCCTCAATGAGGCAACATCAAGATCATGAAATGGCCCCAGAGCCAAAAACGTCCCGAACACTCGGGGACCGACAGCGAAAACTCAAGACCACATGACCTCCGGGTCAAAAACTCCGAAATCTTAAGCCCTCAATGAGGCAATACCAAGTGACAATATCTGTAAGACCTCAAGCAAGGCATGAACCACACTTGTACCAAGTGACCAAAACTGTAAGACCTCAAAGTCATGCAGAAATTTGTAAGCCCTTACAAAAGGCATAACCCCAATCTTAAAGTTAAGGCTATATATCGAACTTGTAAGACCCCTAAAAAGGCATACCCTCGATATAGACGCCGAAACTACTTCACTCGGGAACTGAAAGGCTCCGGCCAAACACAATGACTATGGTCATAAGGATGTACCAGCCAAACTAACGCGACTCGGAGATGCCCGACCGTCGCTATAAAATCACAGGCCTTCAATTACTTCAAAAAAAACTTCGAAAAGAACCGGTTAAACAGGCTACCTCGACATCAGGAAAAAGAGCTTCGACCATGTCAGCTCCAAACTATAGGCTTCGAGATACTCAGCCACCGAGCCAAACCTCCCGAGGTGCTCGATCATCGCCATATAACGTCTCACAATCGAGGTTTCTATCAAGCCGTCGAAGAGTCAAGCAAACACAACTTCAAAAGTCCTTAACGAGGGAAAAATAAAGCCTACTAAAGGTCGTACCGACCCAATGCGTAAGAGCCACGGTCGCCAGCCCATGTAAAAGGGCGTACCGACCCAATGCGTAAGAGCCACTGTCGCCAACCCATAAAAAAGGTCGTACCAACCAAAATATGTAAGAGCCTAAGGGCCAGATTTAAAATCAAAAACTTGAGGGTCAAATAAGCTCGAGTCGAAACCCGACTCGGAGACTGAACCCAAAACAATTAACTAAATATGCCTAAGGGCAAAAGCATAAGAGCTCAAACGCCGGCTTATATTAAAAGGTCGTGCCGACCAAAGCGCGTAAGAGCCTACAGGCCAGCCCAATGAGCCCCAGGGCCATACTATGAATCTAAGGATTCCTTTTAAGCCAAAGACCAATTCACCCGGTTAACGACTAACAAATATCAAGGCAAAAGGGAATGCGTGAAAAGCAAAAAACACGAGGCTTCCTTTTATACATGTATGCGAGGGAATACAAGCTTCATCTACAAAGTTCTTTGGAAGCACTATATACAAAGTCAGAAAAGGAAAGGCCTAATCTACGTCTCCCTCGGGGACTATGGCCCATCGGCCTTTTTCTCTCTATCCTCGGCATCAGACAGAAGGGACCTAGCGTCATGTTTGACTGCCTTTGCTTGCTCCACCTCTTCCAAGAGGTCAAAACCCCTAGCATGGATATCCTCGAGGGTTTCCCTTCGAGATTCGCACCGTGCATGCTCCAAGCTCCTGCTCTCGCGGTCGATAGCCTTTCTTAGCTCAGCTCAGCTCAGCTCGAGCATCGGCAGCGTCCTTCAAATAGACCACCACTTTCTTGTCAGCCTTAGTTCGGTTCATTACGGCTTCGGCCCGGGCATCCACAACTTCGGCTTTCATCTTCAAAAGCTCAGACTCAAGCTTTGTAACCGTATCCATTCGGACCAAACTGTTCTCACGAGCTAAGCAAAGTTGAACCTCGAGGGCGGGAGCTTTAGCCAAAGCACTTTTCTCCGCTATAGTATGAGCGTCCGCCCAAGCCTTTGACTCATTGCGCTCACGTTTGGCTTTGCCAACTTCACTCTTAAGGCGTTCCAGGTCTCCCGTCTTCTTCTACAGCTAAAATAAACGAAACATCAGCCTCATGAATAGAAAAGGGAACATGCGCCCCATCTAGAGCAAGAAGTACCTGTTCCTCGAGGTAGGTTTCGTAGTTCAGGCCTCGACTCGCCTTGCACCGCAAGCGCGCCAATTCGTCTTCTCTCTCATCGCAAAGAAGCCTGAGGGACTTCTCCCCATCCACGGCTTTTTGCATCATGGCCTCGCGACAAAGCAGCTCGGACTTGAGCTTGTCAAAAGCCTATGAAAGAGAAACTCGACAAGAGAGTAAAAACTACAAAACTATAAAATTAACACGGGCGGCCAAAAACTCACCTTGGAGTAGAACCGGTGAGCTTCCTCGAAAGTTGAGCACACATCTACTTGTCCGGCTCCGTCTACCCCGGAAGCACCGCACCCGGAGGGGGCGCGATCGCTCAGCGTATGCGGCCCCTAGTTTCGAACATCCCTCGAAGTACCTTCGATGGGGGAAGACACATCCTCGTCGAGCCCCCGGCCGGGTCTCGTCTTGTGTAAGCACCTTGACCCTGTGAAAGCCCTTTTTGCTAATTATTATCACTCCATAGCCCAGAAGCTGGCGATCCTTCCTCCCCTCCGAGAGGGCACGGTCTTGCCTCAAAGGATTCCCCGATGCCTACGGTGACGGGGTTACTACGCGTAAAACGAAAATGCCCTTCAAAAAAAGGGGAGAAAATTACACAGCACGTACCATGGTGTCTGGCCTCCCATCCGCCTTTGAACAAAACCTCCACTTACGCTCATTATAAGTAGAGCAAGACGCTAGCTCTCGAGCCCAGTCCGTCAGGTCGGGGACCTCGCACGACGTCCATGAAATTTCTGTAGAAAGAGAAAGGAAGGCGCATTTATGGAACCTGCCTGCGCCATAAGAAAAACTACTAAGGCACAAGTATATCACTTACGCGTAAAATTCCATTCCTCGGGAAATGGCAGAAACTCCATAGGGATAACATCAACAGTTCGTACTCGGACGAATCGGCTCATCCATCCCCGATCCCCCTCTTCTCCATCATCAATAATGAAAGGCGTGGCGGATCGGCATCATAGGGTCAGCAGACTCCGATGGTGAAAAGGCCGATACAGCCTGATAAGATGACTTAGAGTGAATTCGAGTCCTGCTTCTTTCGCGAAGAACCTAATCATCAACACTATCCTCCAAAATGACGGGTGAACCTGCGCCAAAGTAACCTGGTATTTTCGACATAAGTCAAGCACAACCCAATCAGGGGGCCTAGAGTGAAGGGGTACGTGTATACGTTCAAAAACCCCTCAGCATGATCCATGATGCTCTCTCCCGGGGAAAGTACCCGCAGTATTGCCTTTTCCACCCATCCACAGTTTTTCCTCGCTGGCTCAAGGTGCCCCTCACCTACTAAAGAAATAAACTTCGAGACATGCTCCCGATGACCCCAAGCATTTTGGTTCAAAAAGCCTTCAAGGGCGGAACTCCCCTCTCCTCGGCGAGCGGACCTTGGTGTGGCACCCATAACTGTGGTAAAACTAGAAAATCCGAGCACGGCCTTCAAAATTTAAATGGTGAAGGTCCAAACACAGGAAAGGAAAGCTCTATAGAGGAGGATGGCTACTCGGAACAACGGAATCCTCAAAGAAGGAATACAACCCTATATGTGGAGAAAGAGGCGATTATCCGCCTGCCTCAAAGGCCAATTGAAGATGCTAACTAAGCCGTTTCTCGCTTTGGGAAGATGTGCCAACGGAACTTCCTTGGTCGCTTCATAGCCACGTCATGCAATTAACGCTGCCGTACGATATTTCGGGGATCAAAACCCCACATCATTACAAGCCTCGAGATGGTACCCGATCTCTAGGACTTCTATCGAAAAGAAGATAGGCTCAAAGCCATTGACATCGTTACAAGCCTCGAGATGGTACCCGATCTCGAGGACTTCTATCAAAAATAAGATAGGCTCCAGAAAGCCATTGACATCATTATAAGCCTCGGGATGGTACCCGATCTCGAGGACTTCTGTCACAAGGAAGGTACACTATAAGGAGCCATTTATCTCGAGTATTCAATCACGAGGACCTCTGCCAAGAAGAAGATAAGCTCTAAAAACCTATTCATATGGATTTGACCTCAAGGTGGTACCCTACCTCGAGAATTTCTGCTATCGCAAGTGCGGATCGCTCAAATTCCCCTGCGGATCAAGTTAAACATTTTCTCGGTTACTTTAAACTAGGGGCTATTCAAACCCAGTCGTACCCTCATCCGGGGTCTATCTGCAACGCCTTGGGGCTATATTCCCTCTAAGTTTTAAACATGTTTCCAAGTCGCCCGAGCTCGAGCGAACTCTCACTCAGGAATCATTTTCGAAGGACTACATCCAATCTTTATTTTCAGACATCCGAGCAAATCCGCCCTCGAGGACTACCACGGGGTCTGAAAAGCTGAGCTTCGTTCTGAAAGTTCGAAGCCCTATTCTCATTCAACTCGAAGTCTGGGTTCCCGACGACCCGAGTTTAACAATCCAACCCGGGATCAGTCGATCGGTCAAAGAGTCAGAGAAATACTTACGCCCGGGCTCGGTATTCGTACCGGTCGGTAGAATCACGCATTCAGATTTTTCACAAGTGCAGATAAAGGGAAATAAAGCATAAATCAGAGAAAAATTAAAGAAACATCTTTTTCATTAATAAGCAACGATTACAAAAGCCCACGAGGGGTCCTTACACATGATTACAAAGCCCACAAAGGGTCCTTACACAGAAACAACGAAGCAAAAAAAAATACATACAATGAAAGCCAAGAGTCTAATCTATCCTCGGGGGCTTCGTCACGGTCTTCCAAAATGGCATCTCCAAGGGAGAAGATGAAGAAGAGGAAAACGACGCAGAAGAAGCAGAAAAAGATGAAGAAAAAGCCATAGCCCGCCAAACAGCAAAAGTTTTTACCAGGCCGAGAAAATTGCAGCCTGGTGGAAGACTTGGCGGGCGTAGGCCTTACCTGCACATCTACTTTGAGTCCACTTCTTGGAACATCGTGCCATGTAGGTTAGTGGCCGGTAGTGCCGCTTTACCCCATGGAAAGCAAAAGGGATGATGTGCCACACCAGGCCGGAGTAGGGAGGTGAGCAGCGGAGTAAAGTCCGAACACCCTCCTGAGCAACGGTGTAGAGTCCGAATATCCTCCTGAGTGGGAAGAAATCGGTACCCCTATTTCATCATCTCGAGCCAACGACGACAGCAGTAGAAACAACAACAACAACAACAAGAAGTTAGTGCGATCCCGTTTGGAGGGAGATAGCTCCAAGAAAGAGGCATGGTATGACTGATGAAGACATTGTCGTACGGCCTTATGGCTATGGTTTTCAAACATAAGAAACAAGGATGGATGGGGATGAAAGGAAGAAAATAGGAGAAGAGCAATGGAACCAAGTTTGGGTTCAAGAAAGCCCCCATTTATAGGAATATGGCAACATAACCGATGACAATCAATGCCTTTTTGAGAAACGTATCGACAGGCGCAATCAATATTTTTGGGAGACGGATCGGCGGCATCATTATTACTTTTGAAAAATGAACTGACAGTGCAATAAGTGCTCCTGGGAAAGATGCACCGATGGGACGTCTCAGTTATCGCAAAAGCTGATGTCATATACGTGATGTCGTCACAAGAGGCTCGACGAGATTGGTGTCAGAGCCGTTTCTTATCATTTTTATCTATGAAACGCGGGGACAATCAGTATGCGGTAAAATCGGAGGGTCCAATTTTCGGCCATTATGGTGCTTCATAAGCACGTCAGTCAAAGGCTCGACGCAACGGTCGAGATTTACGCCCGAGGGGCTCGAGACAATACAGATCGATAGCTATGTAGAAAAAGAGGGAAGTTCCCAAGGCGCATGACTAGGGCTAACAATGCCTAGTAGGCTGGTTCAGACCCGTATCCTTGCATTAATTAGCTGTATCAATCTCATATCTTTGCAAAAAATGCATTTGTACTATATGGGGATTCCCCCTGATATATAAGGGGGATCCTTGTCACTTTGTAAAGGGATCTGATACTCAATATTTAATACAAGAACATTCTCTCTGCTCTCCAACTCAACATATTGTCTGCTCTCCAACTCAACATATTGTCTTGCTCTTATTGCTTCATCTATTACTTACATTTATTGTGTCCCATTTATTGTTCTTCATTTATTGCTTATTATTGACCATAAAGAGCCGCCTTGATTTTACCATAACTATTATTTGTCCATCGACTGCCCCGGTAGGACGTCAGACTCGACCTCGAGACCCCGAATAGGTAGGCTCGAGGCCCCGGTTGTCAGCCGATTGGTTTGGTTATCACCTTGTTCCCAGGCCCTTGTCTCATTTTCTTATCTCTTACTTAGCATCTATCACGTAAAAAACTAGCATAAAAATGGATCACGTATTTTTAGAACCACAAAATCAAATTTAATTGTAATTACCATTTTTAAGGCAAACACCCCTGCTGGCCTCAATGGAGTTCCGGCTGTAGATCCAATTGACGTCAGTTTGCATGTAGCCATCAATGGAAATTTGGCCGTCGATCCCGAAAGCAATTTTTGTGGGGATACCCGATCAACTACTCAAAACGTGCATAGAGGTGAAAATGGCCGGGTCAGCTTGCGGGTAATCTTCGAAATGTTGTAGGCCCAACAAGCAGCAATATCTCAGCTCCAAAATCAAAACCACACGCTAAGCAGGGTCGAACTTGAGCCATCCCAAGAAGTTGTACACAGGGTCGAATCAGCTTCGAGAAAATTGAATGAGAAGGAATCAGAGACCAAACCTGCTATTATTAAGATGCTCAAGGAACTGACAAAGAGAATCGAGACAGGGCAAAAGAAGATCGAGGAAAACGAATAGAAGGTGGAAACCTATAACTCCAGGGTCGACCAAATCCCGGGGGCACCACCAGTATTGAAAGGACTAGATTCCAAAAAGTTTGTACAAAAACCTCCCCCCCAAGTGCGGCTCCGGAGCCAATCCCCAAGAAGTTTCGTATGCCTGAGATCCCTAATTATAACGTGATGACTAATCCAAACGAACACGTCACCTCCTATAGTGTGCCATCAAAGTAAATGACTTGGAAGATGACGAGATCAATCCGTTTTGTTGAAAAAAATTGGGGATACTTTATCGAATGGTGCTATGATATGATATCGTAATTTACCACCTAATTTTATTGATTCGTTTGCTATACTTGCAGATTTTTTTGTAAAGGAACACGCCAGGGCCATTAAGGTCGCAACAAGAAAGTCGGACCTTTTCATGGTAAGGCAGAAAGACAACGAGATGCTTAGAGAGTTCGTTTCTCGATTCCAAAAGGAACGCATAGATTTGCCACCGGTCACTGACGATTGGGTTGTTCAAGCTTTCACTGAAGGTCTCAACGTTTGGAGTTCCATAACTTCACAACAGTTGAAGCAGAATTTGATCGAATATCCAGCAGTCACTTGGGCTGATGTACACAATCGGTATCACTCAAAGATTAGGGTCGAGGATGATCAACTGGGGTATCCTTCTGGGTCTGTTTATCCTAACAGGCCCATGGATAGAATCAAGAGGGATATCGACCGGGAACCAAGGTCGAATATAGATCGATATCAACCGTATAACAGAGATCGTAGAGGCAGCGGATCTGGGCGAAACTTTGCACGGAATGAGAGGAGAAATGATCGAGGTCAAAATTCACGGGGACTCATGGGCAAGAGTGGTTTCGATAGGGATGCCGGGGCCAAAGAAGCACTGCGATTATCGAAATATATCTTTAACATAGATGCATCCGCCATCGTATCAGCCATCGAACGTATCAAGGATACTAGATTGCCTCGACCTCTGCAGACCAATCCGGCCCAGAGAAATCCCAACCAAATGTTTAAGTATCATGGCACTCATGGCCATAAAATAGAAGATTGCAGGCAACTAAGGGAGGAAGTAGCCCGATTGTTCAACGAGGGGCACCTTCGGGAATTCTTAAGCGATCGGGCCAAGAATCACTTTAAAAACAGAGATTCAAACAGACAGAATGAGCAAGAGGAGCCATAGCATGTGATTCATACTATCCTTGGAGGGGTCGATATTCCTCAAGGACAATTGTTTAAGCGCACCAAGGTGTCGATCAAAAAGGAGAAACGAACTCGGGATTACGTACTAGAAGGAACCTTGTCTTTCAATAACGAGGATGCAGAAGGGATCATACAACCCCACAACGACGCACTGGTAATATCGACACTTATGAATAAAACTCAGGTTAAACATGTTTTAATTGATCCAGGTAGCTCGGCCATTATTCAGTCGAGGGTTGTAGAACAGCTCGGCCTATAGGATCAGGTTGTGCCCGCGACCCAAGTATTAAATGGCTTCAACATGGTATGTGAAACTACCAAAGGCGAGTTAACTTTGCCAGTGAACGTGGCTGGGACCGTCCAAGAAACGAAGTTCCATGTAATTGAGGGCGATATGAGGTATAATGCCCTGTTAGGAAGGTCGTGGATCCACAACATGAGGGCAGTACCCTTGACCCTTCACCATGTTCTAAAGTTCCTAATGCCAGAGGGAATCAAACAGTTTATGGGGAGCAGCCCATTGCCAAGGAAATGATTGCCGTCGATGAAGCGACACCAATATCGGTGCTCTCACCAATGAAAGGATAAAAAATCGAAGGAAAACTAAGAGGCTAAATAGAAACCACAGACACCGGCCTCGACCTAATCGGAGAAGCAGGGGTATGACGAGGATGATGACTATGGGGTACCTCGATCCTTCATAATCCCCGATGATTCCGACGCCACAAAATCAACGATCGAAGTGCTGGAACAAATCATACTGATCGAACATCTGCCCGATCGAAAGGTATACCTGGGCACGGGGTTAACTCCCGAGCTCAGGAATAAACTTATTCAATTTGTATAGCTAATATGGATTGCTTTTCTTGGTCCCATCTCGATATGACAGGGATCCACCGGAGATCACTACTCATAAACTGAGCCTGGACCTGAAGTTCCGCCCGGTGAAACAAAAAAGGAGACCTCAGTCTGAGGTCAAACACACTTTCATCAAATACGAGGTAACTAAACTTCTCAAAATAGGGTCCATCCGGGAAGTAAAATATCCCAAATGGTTAGCGAATGCAGTAGTAGTCCCTAAGAAGGGAAACAAGCTTAGGATGTGTGTATACTACAAAGACCTAAATAAAGCATGCCCCAAGGATTCTTTTCCTTTGCCTAACATCGATCACATGATCGATACCACGGCCGGCCACGAAATCCTCAGTTTTCTCGATGCCTATTCTGGGTAAAACCAAATACAAATGAACGTGAAAGACCAGGAATAAACTTTGTTCATCACTAAGTATGGTACCTACGGTTATAATGTAATGCCATTCGGACTAAAATGTAGGTGCAACCTATTAATGCCTAGTAAACCGAATGTTCGAAGAACAAATAGGAAAATCTATGAAAGTTTATATTGATGACATGCTAGTTAAGTCCCTACAAGTAGAGGACCATTTGAAGCATTTGCAGGAAACTTTAAGTATACTGAAGAAATACAACATGAAGCTCAACCTAGAGAAATGTGCATTCGGGGTCGGGTCCGGCAAGTTTCTCGGATTCATGGTGTCGAATCGAGGAATCGAGATCAATCCCGATAAGATCAAAGCAATCAAGGATATCGTGGTAGTGGATAATGTGAAGGCTGTACAAAGGCTAACTGGGCACATTGCAGCCCTGGGTCGATTCATCTCAAGATCGTCCGATAGAAGTCATTGATTCTTCTCGGTGCTGAAAAAGAAGAACAACTTGACATGGACCCCAGAATGTCAATGGGCTTTGAAGGAACTTAAGCGATACTTGTCGAGCCCGCCGCGGCTTCACACGCCGAGGGCAGACGAACAACTTTACTTATATCCGGCAGTATCGGAGATAGCGGTAAGTGCAGTCCTAGTCCGAGAAGAACAAGGTATGCGATTCCCTATCTATTATGTTAGTCAGACCCTAGGTGAGGCCGAAACTAGATATCCTCATCTAGAAAAGTTAGCACTCGCTTTGATAAGCGCCTCTAGGAAACTAAAACCATACTTTTAATGTCATCCCATATGTGATGTAACAACTTATCCTCTTCAAAATATTTTGCATAAACCTGAGCTTTCGGTACGACTGGCCAAATGGGCCGTAGAACTCAACGGGTACTATATTGAGTATCAACCCCGAATAGTTATCAAGTCTCAAATATTGGCAGACTTCGTGGATGACTTCATGCCGACCCTAGTAACAGAGGTTGAAAGAAAACTATTAGTCAACTCGGGTATGTCTTCGGGGATCTGGACCCTCTTTATGGACGGTGCTTCGAACGTAAAGGGGTCCAGACTCGGCATCATGATGAAACCACCCATAGGTAACATGGTTAGACAATCTATTAAAACTGTAAAATTGACAAAGAATGAGGCCAAAGATAAGGCTATGATTGCATGTCTCGAACTAGCCAAAGGCTTGGGAGAAGCCAAATGCGACTCCCTCCTCGTTGTAAATTAGGTTAACGGAACCTTTGAAGTTCGAGAGGAACGAATGCAAAGATACTTGGATAAGATACAAGTAACTCTACACCGATTCAAGGAATGGACTTTGCAACATGTGCCTCGAGATCAAAATAGCGAAGCTGACGCCCTCGCAAACCTAGGCTCGTCGGTCAAGGACAAAAAACTCAATTTGGAGGCTCTCATACAACTCATGAGGTCAGTGGTTGAAGAAGGACACACCGAGATAAACTCTACAAGCTTGACTTGGGATTGGAGAAACAAATACATAGAGTATTTGAAGAACGGAAAACTTCCCTCAGATCCAAAGGAATCGAGGGCCCTGCGCATAAGGTAGCCCGATTTAGCTTGTCCGAAGATGGAATTTTGCTCAGAAGGATGTTCGACAGTCCACTAGCAATATGCCTGGGTCTAAGAGATACCGAGTATGTTTTGAGGGAAGTCCACCAAAGCACATGCGGGAACCACTCAGGCGCTGAATCACTGGTTCGAAAGGTAATCAGAGCCGGGTATTACTGGGTTGATATGGAGAAGATGCGAAGGAGTTTGTGCAAAAATGTGATAAATGTCAAAGACATGCTCCGATGATTCATCAGCCGAGGGAGCTGCTACATTCAGTTTTATCCCCATGGCCGTTCATGAAGTAGGGAATGGACATCGTCGGCCCTCTTCCATTGGCACCAAGTAAGGCTCAATTTGTTTTATTTATGACTGAATATTTCTCTAACCGGGTTGAAGCATAGGCCTACCAGAAGGTTAGGGAGAAAGAAGTCATCGACTTCATTTGGGACCACACCATATGTCGATTCAGAATACCATCCGAAATTGCATGTGACAACGAAAAGCAGTTTATCGGCACCAAGGTGACCAAATTTCTCGAAGGCCTTAAGATCAAAAGGATCTTATCAACATCTTATCACCCTAGCGGGAATGGGCAGGCCGAATCGACCAACAAAACCATAATACAAATCCTCAAGAAACGGTTGACCGACGCCAAAGGAAAATAGAGAGAAATCCTGCTCGAAGTCCTTTCGGCGTATCGCACAACTTCGAAGTCGAGTACCGGGGCTACCCCATAATTTTTGGTTTATGGCGTCTAAGCTTTGTACCAGTCAAAGTTGGGGAGCCAAGCATCAGATTCTGATATGCGATGAAGGAATCGAATGTCGAGGCCATGAATACGAGCCCGGAGCCATTAGATGAATGACGTGAAGCTACCTTTGTTCGATTGGATTCCCAGAAACGACGAATCAGAAGGTATTACAATCGAAGGGCCAAACTTTGATATTTTAATGTCGGGCACTTGGTACTGAGGAAGGTCACATTAAACACCCGAAATCCAAATGAAGGGACATTGGGTCTGAACTGGGAGGGCCGTACCAGATTCTCAAAAGGTAGGATTTATTGTAAGGGCCAAACGGTAAAAATAAACCGTGCCCACATAGATTGCTCGAGCCCCGACATAAAACATGTACGCATGTGTGACTATTTTTGACAGGAATAAAGAGAAGTACTTCTCTTGCAATTATCTAATGTCTTGGGAAAATTTCCACTTATTAACCCCTTACTTTCGATCTATTATGGAAACGAGCCCAAGGGCCGATTGAAACCGGAGTTCGGATAATCACTCCAACACTCGGGGACTACTGTCCATAAAATAAACTTGAACATATCGAACTATTGAACGTTGAGGGCATAAGACCTCTTAGGCAACTCTCGAATTCTAAAGGCCACGGTCATACCTACTCGAGGACTGTTATCTTAGGAAAGCCTGGATAACTCGGGAAAGCGAGCTCACTGGGCTACACCCGAACTAAAAGGCTACGGCCAATTTAACACAGTTCGGAGACGTCCGAAATCCATAACAAAATAGGCCTTCGAAAAAGAATTTTTTTTCACAATCGATTTTTAAGGCTACCCTCGGCAGAATCTTAAACTTAAGATATTTCGGGAAAAAACTTTGGTGACACCGAACCCTGATAACGCCTTAACCCAGAAGGGCAATAAAGGCAAGGTTTGTTCGAACCCTCGAACACAACCTTATTATTTTGTGCTAAAGCATTCCAACCTTTGTGAAAACAACAAAACAAGGAATAAGTTTTAGAGCCGAAAAAGGGTGGAAAGCCTTATATATATATATATATATATATATATATATATATATATATATATATATATATATATATATATATATATATATATATATATTTACAGAGGCCAGATCGGCCAAATACAAAATTTACAAAGGCCTAAGGGCTACTTTTACTTCGAGTTCGAGAGATCATTGTCACTCGACTAGAAAGCCTAAGGGCTACCTTATTTCGAGTTTGAGAAGGTCCTCACTCGATCATTAAGCTTAAGGGCTACATAAGCTTATGTTCGAATAATCATTCGGGGTTCATCGATTAAGAACGGTCGAGGGTAATGCTTATTATCGGTCCTTACCATCCCGAACCTTGGACCCTCGAATACAACTTCATAATTTTATGCTAAGGTGCTTTGACCCTTACATAAATTAACAAAAATACAACAAATTCAGAAGCCATGGAAGGGAAAAAGCTTTACATATATTCATCAATATCGTTTCACAAGGGCAACACGGCCCGATGGAAGTTCTTTACAAAAAGCCAACACGACCTCGACAGAAAGACAAAAATTACAAAGCCTAACCAGCATGGTCCTTATCGGAGGAAGCATCTTCACCCTTAGAGTCTTCTTCGCTGCCAGATTCACTCAAATTCTCGGAGTCTTCCTCGGGAAAAGCCAGCTTTCGAGCCTTTGTTTTCACTACCCTAGCAATCTCGATTTTAGCAGATATATCGAAGCTTTAAGCACGGTCCTCCTCGAGGGCCTCCCTTTGAGCTTGCTGCCTCGCATGATCCACCATGCTCTTGGCTTGCGCTAAGGTGGCTTCAACATCGACCTTGTATTGGGTCGTATTAGCCTAGGCCTTAATATTGGCCGCGACCGCCTCAAATCTGGCCACCTCGAGTTCTTTGGCCAAATTGGCTAAATTTGACTAAAGCTCCTCGATTTTCTTGGCCTGTACCGAGGCCTTCTCCCTTGCAGCCTGAAGCTGAAATTCGGCCGACTCCAGCTCTGCTTGAACGGCCTCCTTTTTTTTAAACTAAGATGTCATAGACCCCTTGAACTTTTCAGCCTCGGCTTGTTCTTCATCTACTTGCCTTTGAAGGTCCTTGATCTGTTCGAGCCTCTATCGAACCTGCAGAATCGGATCATTAATTATTATCTCCAAGTCATCTTCACAATCATGAAGCACTCAGAATACCTGCTCGACCATCTTAGCATGCTTATCTAGAGCCGTCACCAAATCTGCCGGAAGCTTCTCACTGAGAAGCTTGGAGGTATCGCATTTCTCAGTGAGGCCCCAGACTTCAGCCTTACGCTCCTCTTGGATTCGAAGGAAGGCCTCGTGATGCAACACCGGAGCCTACGAGTAAGGAAGAAAAAGTTAGAACTATCTAGAATTCAAAGTTTTAAATAGATAATGGAATGGCCCTCAAACTTACCCGATTAGAGCGTGCTGGACCTCGTTGAACAAACAAGTGACTTCTACCTCATCCAACTTGGCTTGGTCTTCTTTGGTGACTAAGCATCGGATATAGATAGCTACCCATACGGGGGAGAAAGAACCCGATCATCCTCCAAAACCGAGATGATAATTGATCGCTTACGCCTGGGATCGACACTGGGGGCCAAAAACTGATTGGTCAGTTTAAAGCTCGAGGCAGCCTCACTCGAGCTCTTCACGATCCTCCAGATGATGGATGGATCTGGCCAAGTGTCACATTGTACCTCTTGCAGAAGGCAACGATGATGGGGTCTAAAGGACAGAATGTGAAATGATAAGTGTAAACACTTAAAAATCCTTCCACGTGTGTACTGATTGACTCCTCAGGCGAGGGCACCACCACGTGCCTTTTTAACTTGGTCGAGGAGACTGTCGGTAATTGTGTATATGTACCTCGACATCGGTTTGCACCGCCCCGGTACCGTGGGTGTATTCTCTACCTTAAAATTGGCAGTAGTGGGGCATTTTTCGGAACGAAGTCCTCCAGGGGAAATTCCTCCACGGCTCCGTCGCCGGCGGGCCTTGATGAAGAAGCGGTTTGCTTGTGCAGAACAGTTTTTGAAGTCTTAGCCATTTTACTTTTACGAATGAAGAAGAATGGAAACGGAGAAGAAACACTTGGTATTTTGTGACGAAACAGGTGAAGAAACATGAGAGATTTGAAAACACAAAGCTTTGAGGAAGGCAAAGGAATTTTGAAAATTAGGGCAAAGAAGATTTGAAAGTAAAGTTTGGGCGAAAGAAGAAAGATACATTTATAGGTTTAAGATAATAGTTCCAATCCGGTAGTGGCCGACCGTCGACTGCCACACATTAAATCCCTGGAAAACTGTACTGACGAGACGTTTCGGTTACCTCTGTTCCTTACGTCATGATGTTTACGTCACAGTGTATCGAGGTGAAGATCAAGGGCTCAAATCGTTTCTTGTTATTACTCTCCGAAAAACGAGGGGACTATCTGTATACGGTCAAATCGAGCTTTCTCTTTTTGTGAGACTAATCCAGGCTGGAGCATGATTAGTCAAGGATCGGCTTTGATTTATATCAAACTATGGTGCAAAGTTAGGTTATCAAGCTTGAGACCCTAAGACCGATTAAGACCAGCCAAAGCCGAGACCGACCAAGATTAAGATCGACCAAGATCGGGACCGAATAAGATGGAGATAGAGGGGAGCTTACTAAGTCGAATAACGGAAAGACAAAATATCCGAAATCGGGCGAGGATCATGGCGCAAATCCTGGTTTGTATCAAGAAGAGGCCTATTAATTAGCCAATCATGGGATTTCTTACTGTATTTAGAATGTACCATGAGTAGAACTCCCCTATTATATAAAGCAGGTCTGATCATTTATAAAAGGCATCGTATTCACGTCACATAAAGCAATATACTACTTTTCTCTTAAGCTTTCAACATCCTGTTACTTCGTTCTTGTATCAACTGAATCTTCACTTTGTTCAATGGTGATTAAATTCGAGGACCAAGGCTACTTGATCCATTTGGTTCCATTTGGTTTTCTTTAATTTCTATTTATTGTCAATTTAAATATCAATTTACGTTTTGCTCAATTTGTGCTAAGTAAGATCAAGTGTCCATAAAACCACAATATAAATTCAATTGTTATCCGTTTTTAGGGTAAACAACCAAGGTCCCTTTTTATGAACCAATACTTTTCATGTGGAGCATAAATTTATATGTAAAAATTCACTAATATTATAATGATAATAGCAGAAATGAACCATATCTTGAAAATATAATAGGCTTAAGAAAGACTCTAAAGGGTAAATTTATTGTAAGGCCCCGTAAAAATTTGTGCTCAAAACCTAGTAGCTCGTAGGGTCAGGTTCCGAATATGTGTTGGGAATGTGTAAAACTCTTCGCGGCGAGCTTTCTCGCCGCGGTTCGGACCCATCGTACTGATCTAAGTATTTAAAAAATCAAAGAACCACGTTTTTCCAGAAAAGTATTATTTTGCGGTCCAGAATGCGGTCGCAAATCATGTATGCGGGACCGCATTTCTGTGCAGATTGAGTCAGTGGTTTGGTTAAAATTAAGGTCAAAATGCGGTCCATTATGCGACCGCATAACCGATATGCGGACCGCATTTCTATCGCAAAGTGAGTCAATGTGTCAGTCAAATTTGAGGTCAAAAATGCGGTGCGTTATGTGACCGCAAATTAGGTATGCAGACCGCATTTCTGCCGCAGACCCAAACAGTAGGATTGGATTTTTGGAGCACTTTTACGGTCCATTCTGCGGACCGCATTTCATCTCTGTGGTCGCAAAGTGCGACCGCATATCTGACTCGGGTACCTATTTTCTAAATTTTAAACCCGACCCCCTTTTTAATAAAACACCCCAACCCCTCATTTTAACGAGTTTTCTGAACAAAATAAGAGAGAGGAAGAGAGGGTTCTTGAGAGAGAAAGTCATCTTCATCGAATTTGATTCTTCAAAACTATCCGGGCCGGGAAATTTCAAAGTGATTATCTTCATCCCCATTCTTGCAGGTAAAATCCCTAACCCTTTTTCATTGATTTTCAGGTTTAAACATAAAGGGGGATTCTCATGCATTGATTCTTGAAAACAAAGTTGAAACATACATGCATGTCTTTTAAAACCTAAAACCTAGTAAGGGAAATTGGGTAGAAGTAGAGGTTTGCAAAAGAAGGGCTGATAACCTAAAAATATTCGGGTAGTAATTGTGATCTTCAATTCAAAGAAATATGTGTTAACTTGTGCACTAGATTGACGTTGCTAGACCGTTTGGTGAATTGAAAGTAGAAGTTAAAAGGGAATTCGGCTCCAGGTATGTATGGCTAACTTTGACCTTTGTAAAATCACCTTGTTTGGTGTACGAATATTTGGTATATGATATCTACGTGGATTATGTGTGAAATTCTTGTGATTGGTATGATTTGAGTGTTCATGGTTAAGTCTCCCGATATAATGGTGTAAGTGTTATGTGTTAAAAGCTGAGAAACAAATGATGGAAGGAAATCGTAAATGATGCAATTGGAACAACTGTGGTAATAACATATATGGCTTGTCGTGGGCAATTATTGTTGTGACATATAATGCATATGAGTTGTTGAATATGATGGAAATGGTATTGTTGGTTATGGAAATTCTTTGTGAATTGTTGTTGTCATTTCTTGAGAATTGTTGTTGTTGTTCTTTGTGAAGTGTTGTTGTTGCTGTGTTGTTTGTGAATTGTGATTGTTCGGTGGGATCGGGTTGCGCGCCGCAACACGAAGTAATAAGGTGTGGGTTATGGTGATAAGGGTGGCCGAGGTAATAAGGGTGGCCGAGGTAATAAGGGTGGAAAGTGATCGAAATCACTATTGAAATGAAAATATGAGAAAGTTGTGAAATCATTGATGTGAAAAATGTTGAAGGGGAAATGGAGAGATTGTAAACTTGTTTGGCTTGATTGTTTCTTTTCATGTGTTCTTGATTGTCGATCCTATTATTACTTGTTACTTGTGTATTGTTTGAGTTTACTTAGGGCAAAGTTTGTCCATACATACCAGTACAATTCAAATGTACTGACGTCCCTTTTGCCGGGGGCGCTACATTCGTATTATGATTGTAGGTGGATCCATAGCAGGTACTCCAGTCCACCGACCGTAGCTCCCCTTTACTTCCCATCAGCTGAATCGGTGAGCCCCTTTCCTCTCGGGGCCCTGCGTGGCTCATGCCGCTTTTATTTCGGAGTCATGTTTTAATATTTAGGTAAGGTATTGCCGGAGCCTTGTTACCGGCAAGTATTGTATTATCCTTTTGTATCCTTAGAGGCTCCGTAGACAGGAAATGTGGGTTGTGAACTTATGTAAATATGTATTTTGTACGTTGGACGATGTAAGTTGTAAACCACGCTAAATAACCATGTATGTTATGTATGTTTTGTAAAAAGGTGTTTTAATTGTAAATGGTTATTTCCTTGGTTAATGAGTAATGATAACACGGGGTAACACGTGGGGTAGGAAAGGCACCTAGGTCCGCTTGACTGGAGCTACCCGGTCGGGCGCCGGTCATGTCCCTCGGTTTTGGGGCGTGGCATTTATAGAGCTTAAATCCTACCAAAACGGTTTGTCCTTGAAGTAAGAAGAATACTTTCTGCACACTAGTATAGGAGGGAAAAAGGGAGCATATGATTCATGAAAAAAAAGGCCGTAATAAGCATAGCCATAATACGTAAATGTAATCCTGTTTTAAGCATGTAACTTGCCATCCCCAGGTTTTGTTCGAGAAAAATATGGAGAGTTAGGTGAATTGAATTTGAGAGCAAGAAAACTGGTCGACCATGTGGATGGCTCTTTTGTATGATTATTTGGCAGAAAGTGAAAAAAGAGTCATTCAATCCCCTTCTTTTTTGTGTCCCCTAGTCAGATTAAATGTACACGGATTGAACTTTTCCTTTTATTCTCTTTTTCAAAAATCAATAGTTTGGAACTCAGCCCCCACCGTCCGTGTGCTGAAGTTCATAGTCGTCGACTTTTATGTAATAACTCCATCAAAAATTTAACTATTTTGGACAACAGTAACTATTTAGTCCTTAGTCATATCGGCTAAGGACATGTGTCAAACTAGAATACAATGTGCTTAGGTGTCGCAAATGGACATTTTCAATCCAATTTGGGATGGTCCAAATTAGTTGGACGAATAAATGGGTCATTAATTCAGTCCATCAAAAGTGTACTTTGAGCTAGGTCGAGATAGGGTTACACAAAAACATGCCCTATTTGAGTACTCAAGTTTTATTATTTCATTTTGCGGAGATCTTTCATTTTGCGGAGATCGATAGATATTTTCAACCAACTCTTAACCAAAATACCAAATATCATACACAAACCAAAGAGATCTCTTGGATAGAATACTGAATCTTATGTGATAGATCAGTTCCCTAGTGAGAATTTCCTTTCAGTTTCTTGGTAACTTAAAGTGAGAAATGATGTTTAACTAAAATAACTACCATACATACATGAAGTATAGAATCATAAAAGAAAAAACCTTTTCGAAATACATAATAAAGATATGTACAGAGTGCAAAAGCATATTAACAAAAGATATTGTATACGGTAAAATCGAGTCCGCCACATGACAGGACTTCTCGGTGAGCCAAGCGAAGCGGGAAGATGACCATAATATTGTATTGGGAAAACTAAATATTACACGTGAAATAAGTTATGTGGATGACATGGCAAGATATGTGGATCACTAAAAAAGCGACAGCTGAGGAAGAGTATTTGAAAAGACTCGAGTCTTAATAGGTACGAGCAAAACTTCTAAAAGACAAGAAGAAACGGTTGCTCGAGTCTATTTAGCGATTTAAAGAGGCACCGGTGGAATGAACCAAGACCGTTAAAAGGAGATATTCATTGATCTTCAATTAATGAGCATGAATGGTTACAAACGTTACAGAATCGTCACGAAACAGTTACGATTACCAATTATAACGTTTCATTAATATCATTAATTCTCATAATGAATCGATCATAAAGGGAAAAAAATGGTGTACTTAGAGACGGCTATATAAGGAACAGAAATGTCATATGTATGGACACATTCTGATTACTACTGGAATATAATTATTTACATTCTGATTAGTACTCGAATATAATATTAATTTTCTTGATTATCAGTAACCCGAGTACTTCTAAAAATAAGCTTTGACCAAAATTCCTATTTTTTTGGTTAAACAAATTGGTTTCGTTACTGGGAATCTGATAACCCATTTACTTTCCAAGTCCTTTTCCTATCAAAAAAATCATGTCGAATGCTAATGACAACAACCAACAAAATCAGCAACACTAGTTGAACCAACAAAATTAACAAGGGGATGGAACTCCAGTCCCTTCACCACGAAACTCTCCTCGACAATCCCGAGACGGAACACCCGACAGATCTGAATCACATGTGAATGACCAACATGGGGATGATCAAGCTATCGATGAAGCATTGAAGCAACTAATCGCAGAACAGGTCAATAATTCCCTTCAAGCTTTTGTTAGTGGGTTACCAACCGTACCACCGACTCCACCTCCGAATAACACTGCAACAATAGAAAATCCACGCTCGGGACTTGCCAATTCGGGCAGTGGAGGAACTCCTAGCGAATCTCGTGATGGAAGGTCAAGTATTCCTATTAATTCTGATTTACAAAGTTTAGTACTAAGTTTGCAGAAACAGCTCAAGGAGCAGAACGATCGCATAGAGCAGATACCTGGTATTCCACCTATAATCAAAGGAGTGGACATGGATAAATATTCTCAACAACCTTGGAAGCCAAGTGCTGCACCTTTGCCTATTCAAAAGTACAAGATGCCTGATATCCCAAAATACGATGGGACAACTGATCCACTAGATCATGTAACCGCGTTTACAACTGGCGTAAAAGGCAACAATTTGACTAAGCAAGAGATTGAGTCAGTGCTGGTCAAAAAATTCGGTGAAACACTCACAAAGGGAGCACTAACATGGTATTCTCTTTTACCTGAAAACTCTATTGATTCTTTTGCTGAGCTTGCAGATTCATTTATAAAAGCACACTCGGGAGCTCAGAAAGTTGAGAAAAGGATGGAAGACATCTTCAAAATAAAACAAGAAGATATGGAGTTACTCAGGGAATTCGTAGATAGATTCGAACGTGAAAGAGTGATGTTTCCATCCGTACCCGACAATTGGGCGGCTATGGCATTTGAAAGTAATTTATTGAGAAGAGCTCAAAAGCCACGAGGAGACTAAAAGAAAGCTTACAAGAATTCCCTGCAACAACTTGGAATGATGTTTATAACAGGTATAGCACGAAGCTGCAGATAGAAGAGGATACTATCACTCAGTTACGGGGAGATGAAACAGTAAACTCGAGGTGACCTTAAACTGAAAAAAGGTCCGGTAAGAACAGGTACGAACCATACATGGGACCAGCAGAAATGGATTCACGTTTAAAACAAGAGAACCCGAGGTACGATTCCAGATATAGGGATAAAGATTCGGGTTCATGATCCAAGTATGGAAATGAGCAAGACACATGAGACGCGCGGGATAACGATAGATGTTCAAAAGCAAAGATTGGAGGTTACAGTTTCAATGTTAGCACATCTGAGTTGGTATCTGTTTTACGAAGCATGGGAGATAAGGTGCGGTGGCCGAAAGAAATGAGATCGAACCCCAACAGAAGAAACCCAGATTTCTGGTGCGAGTTTCACAACGATCACGGTCATAAAACAACAGATTGCAAATTGCTACAAGGTGAAGTAGAGCACTTATTGAAACAATGCTACTTAACTGAATTGTTCAGTGAGAAAGGTAAGCAAGCATATATGAAGAATAGACAGGAGTCCCAAAAACCTCTGTCACCAAAGAGAATAGTTAATGTCATAAGCGGAGGAGAGGAGGTCAATGGTGTGACATATACGACTGCAAAAAAGGTATCAAAAATCACAGTCACCCACGGGAAGAGAGTTCGCCATGTTTTGGAAGAAGACAGTATATCATTTGATGATGCAGATGCAGATGGCATGTTGATCCCACATAATGATGCACTGGTAATAACTTTACCTGTACATAATACTAATGTGAAATGAGTTTTGATTGATCCGGGTAGCTCTGTAAATATCATTCTTTAAAGAGTGGTAAACGAGATGCAAGCTGATGACAAATTGGTACCCAAAGCACGTACCTTATCTGGATTTGACTATTCAAGCATTGTCACAAAAGGGGAGATAATACTCACCACATTCACAGAAGGAGTAATCAAAGATAAGAAATTTCAAGTAATGGACACGGACATGGCATACAATATGATCCTTGGCAGACCTTGGATTCATGAGATGGATGCCGTTCCATCTACTTTACATCAGGTTATTAAGTTCGCTTCTCAATGGGGAATTCGGCAAATCCGTGGTGATCAACAAGCTTCTAGAAGTATCAATTCAGCGGTAGATTCAAGCATACAAACTGAGGTTGTAGATGAAAAATAGCAACACAGAATTCAGTTGAGGGTTTAACAATTCAAACCTCAACCGAAGATGGACAAACGGATGTATACTCAAGGCTAGATACTATTCAAGAGCCAGAAGTAAATGAAAATATCAAAACAACAATCGAGGAACTTGAAGCTATTGCTATTTATACATTGGCCAGACAGAAAAGTTTACATCGAACCAATCTGAGCCCAGAGTTGAAACGAAAGTTAATTGAATTTTTAAAAGCTAATGCATATTGCTTTGCTTGGTCGCATTCAGATATGACAGGTATACCCCAAGAGGTGATGACCCATAAGCTAAATGAAGATCCAACACATCCACCTGTCAAACAAAAGAAAAGGAAGCAAGGATCCTTCAAAAACCAGGTGATTCAGGACGAGGTACAAAAGCTATTAAAAATCGGGTCATCCGAGGGGTAAAATATCCTAATTGGCTAGCTAATACTGTAGTGGTACCTAAAAAGAATGGTAAGTGGCGGGTTTGGGTAGATTATACTGATTTAAATAAAGCCTGCCCTAAAGATTCTTTTCCTTTACCGCACATAGATCAACTAATTGATGCTACTGCAGGACATGAATTGTTATGCTTTTTAGATGCTTATTCTGGATATAATCAGATAATAATGGATCCTTTAAACGAGGAAAAAACTTCTTTTATTACGGAAAGGGGGACTTACCGCTATAAAGTCATGCGGTCTAAAGAATGCTAGAGCCACATACCAGAGGTTAGTAACAAAAATGTTCCAGGAGTACCTGGGAAAAACCATGGAAGTCTACATTGATGACAAGTTAGTCAAGTCAACACAGGCGGGGGATCACATCCAACATTTGTCAGACACATTTAAGATTCTCCGCAAGTTCAATATGAAGCTAAATCTCGAAAAGTGTGCATTTGGCGTGCCATCAGGTAAGTTCTTAGCATTTCTTGTTTCTAACCGTGGAATTGAAGTAAATCCAGCGCAGATTAAAGCTCTTGAAGAAATACCGGATATACTCACGAGCAAAAAAGAAGTGCAGAGATTGACAGGTAGGATAGCAGCATTGGGAAAATTTATTCCTAAGTCTTTGGAGAAAAGTTTTAAATTCGTTTCAGTATTGAAAAAGCAAAGCCAATTCGAGTGGACTGAAGAATGCCAACAAGCACTCAAAAATTTAAAGGCATACTTGTCAAACATACCGTTGCTGGCTAAACCAAAATATATATGGCGAAAAGCTACTTATATATCTTGTTGTTTCAAAAGTGGCGGTAAGTGCGGTATTAGTTCGAGAAGATAAAGGTAAACAATCTCCAGTTTATTATGTTAGCAAACTCTTATTAGATGTTGAAACTCGATATCCTCATTTAGAAAAACTTGCTTTAGCACTAATAATGGCTTCCAGAAAATTAAGGCATTATTTTCAATGTTACCCTATCTCTGTAGTGACCGCCTACCCATTACGAAATATATTGCACAAGCAAGAGTTATCAGGTAGACTAGCCAAATGGGCCATAGAACTGAGTTAATATGATATCACATATCAGCCTAGAACTGCGATAAAATCACAGGTTTTAGCAGATTTTGTGGCAGACTTTAGCCCAGCGATGGTAACAGAAGCAGAAAAAGAACTGCAGGTATTTAACGGGTCTAACCCAGGTACTTGGACCCTGTTTATCGGTGGCTCCTCGAATGTTAATGGAGCGGGATTGGGCATTGTTCTAATCCCCCCTACGGGAGAGATTATAAGGCAAGCTATAAAATGCTATCTTATTACTAATAATGAAGCAGAATATGAGGTTGTGATTGCAGGTTTAGAATTGGCATGGGAGCTCGAAATAGAGCAGGTCATAATCAAAAGCGACTCGTAGCTCGTAGTTAATCAAATGTAAGGGACTTATATAGCTAGAGAGGCAAAGATGTAGCAGTATTTGGAAAAGGCACGAGATTTGATCAGGCAATTCCAAACTTGGAAAATCGTGCAGATACCGAGAGAAGAAAATGTCGAAGCAGACGCGTTGGCTAATCTTGCATCCGCTGCAGAAGTAACAAATGAAGAAAATGCTTCCGTAATACATTTGTTTCATTCAGCACTCGATCAAGATAAAACTGAGGTAAATTTCAATAATCTAACCTGGGATTGGAGAAATGAGATTGTTAACTTTTTGCAGTATGGAATCCTACCTGAGGATAAGAAGAAGGCTCATGCACTTTGACGAAAAGCTGCCCGTTATTGTTTGGATCGAGGCATATCAAAAAATGTTCGGTGGTCCTTTAGCAAGGTGTCTCGGACCTTCTCAAATAGAGTATGTGATGAGAGAAGTACATGAAGAACAATGTGGAAATCACGCAGGAGGAAGATCCTTGGCAAAAACTCTGATTAGAGCAGGGTATTACTGGCCAAAAATGGAAGAAGAGGCAGAGAGCTTCGTGGCCAAATGTGATAAATGCCAAAGATATGGTAACAACATGCATCGACCAACAGAGTTATTACATCCGTTTATTGCATCATGGCAATTCGTGAAGTGGGGGACGGATATCGTGGGTCCACTACCACAAGCCAAAGGAAAGTACGATTTTTATTAGTACTCACTGATTACTTCACTAAGTGGGTAGAAGCAGGTGCCTTCAATCAGGTGCATGAAAAAGAAGTCAGGGATTTTATTTGGCGAAATATCATATGTCGATTAGGGGTTCCAAAAGAAATTATATGTGATAACGGCCCGCAGTTCATAGGTGCAAAAATCACAGAATTCTTTCAAAGTTGGCAAATTAAAAGGATTCCATTAACACCTTATCATCCCGTGGACAACGGACAAGCTGAATCAACAAACAAAGTTATTATTAATAACTTAAAGAAAAGGCTAGAGGAGTCAAAAGGTAAGTGGCCAGAAGTATTGGTTGGAGTCTTGTGGGCTTATCGAACAACGGCAAAAACAAGTATGGGAGAAACACCATTTTCACTTGTGTACGATGTTGAAGCCTTAATTCTAGTTGAAATAGGTGAACCAAGTATAAGATACAACCAAGCAACCGAAGAGTCAAACGAGGAGGAGATACGGGTAAATCTCGATTTGCTTGAGGAAAGGAGAGAAATAGCTTTGATAAGGATGGCTGCGCAGAGACAAATTATTATGCGATATTACAATCGGAAAACTCATCTTAGGTACTTTAAGATTGGGGAATACGTACTCAAGAATCTTTTTCAATCAACAAGAGCAGCCAATGTAGGAAAGTTGAGTCCAAATTGGGAAGGACCTTATAAGGTTCGAGGTATCACTAGAAAGGGTGCATACGAATTGGAAACCATGGACGGCAAGGTTCTACCCTCGAGTTGGAATGCTGTTCATCTGAAGAAGTACTATTTCTAAGGAAAGGAAATACCCACGGTCAAGTATCCCCCAATTACAAATTTTATTTTGTACAGTTAAAATTATACTAACAATTTTAGATGATATGCAAAAGGCTAGCCCGCACCAAATGATGATATTAGACCTAAAAGACACGCGGAAGTAACATAATTCCCGGTCTAGGTTTACAACTTTTCTGATGGAAATATAAAGGGTTAAGCAGCCATCACCTAAATCATATATACCTCTGAGTCCCGTATGTTTTTCCTTTTTCAGGAAAAGGACCACATGGAAGAAATACTCAAGTGTTCGAGATTTCATACTTCAAAGCTCAAACACTTGGGGGACTATATATATATATATTAAGGCAAAGAAGACTGGAATAATCAGAATTCAAGTCAAGCCTAAAGTCTACCTTCAGAGTAGAGTCACAGGCCAGAAATACAAGCCTGATTCAAAAACCTATGAAGAATACACTCGTGGATGCAAATTCAAAAATCTTACAAATGTTTAGGTTAAAGGCAATATTTAGTTATAGGTTGCCAAGATATACCCTTGAATATTTTTTACAAATTTGTTGTAAAGAAAACAGTTACGAAAGAGTTATAGATGATACTTAAATACATGTAAAGTATTAATTAGTTTGAAAGTTCGAATGATACTAAACTTTTCAAAGAAACATGTGTGTTCCTATTTCTTCTTCCGTATGTTTACACCATTATGAAGTTGAAATGTCTTCTTCATTAAGTGTTCTATATAAAAAGGCCCTCTTTTATAATTCGTGCATGTTCAAAAGGTCACGAAGCAAAATAGCATTTTTAAATGAAAACGTAAAAATAACAAAGGGTAAAACGAATATCCAATCATTAAAATTAAGTGGAAAACAAAGCTAAAACTTATAAGGGAAAAAGGCCAAGGCAAACCACTAAGAGAGTAGAACAGAAACTCTAAATAAAGGTATTATAGAAGTTAGACATAAATTTCATAATATTATAATAACTTGGTTTAAACTAAGTATGAAGTTAGTCCTAACCTGGTTGTCTTATACAAACAAAATCCCAAAACGGACTAGGGGTATGATTTTCTTAAAACATTACCCCAAAATGGGACCAGGGGTAAACTTCCAAGTGTTCCACCAATTAAAAAAAAAACCAAACAACACTTCAAACTTTCTTAAACTTTCACTGAGGGGCAGAATCTGAACCAGTAACGGCATCATCAGAAGCAGGCTGGGTAAATTAAGCGGAAGAAGATTGAACAACAGCTTCACCAGGAGTAACTTCATCACCTTCGGGAATGTCAGCTACGAGTGAAGAAAAACTCTTTCTTTGTTGGGTTTTCTCAATGGTTTCTTCGATCTTTGCTATCTCAGCAGCTAAGTCAAAACCTTCTCGGCTTCCCTCCAGTAAAGTGTCATGGCATGTGTTCAAAAAATCCTAACTAACTTCAACGGCAGCCTTATCTTCAAAAGCTTCGTAATCTCTTTCCCAATGCTCAATCTCACTTTTTAGCTCTTCATTCTCAGTCAAGGCTGCATCATAAGAAGCTTGCAAAGGGGAAGGAGAACTCTCTAAAAACCGAACTCTGTCAGAAGACACTCGGAGATCTTCTTGGGCCTGGGTGAGCGTTTGAACAAGCTCACCAGCATAAAATTCTTTCTGGTTCAATAGGTCTTTCAGACCCCTAATCTCTTCAATGGCTTTAGAAAGTTGTTCAACAAATGAAGACTCAAGAAGGTTCTTATCTTTGCCCGCCTGATTAGAAGAGGCTTTCTCAACCGCTAGTTCCGCTGCCATAGCCTTAACCTGCTGTTCTAAGGTACACTTATCTTCTTCTAAGACCTCCATTTCAAGTTGAAGACTCTCGTACTGCTCTTTCCAATTGTCTGCTTCAGTACGGTAATCATTCATGATCTGCTCCGTATGGGCAATTCTTTTTATCATCTTCGTACTGATGAGATTGATCTACACAATGAAAAGAGGAATGTGATACCATTGAATGAAAAGTCACATGAAATAAGAAGACAAAGTCTATACCTTTAAAGATGAGTGCACAATATCATTCATCCACGTTAGAGAGCTGTAACTTTCCAGTTTAGACTTCTCAACTGGGCCTATCAGGGGTTTCAACCACACGTCAGCTTGGCCTGATTTCTTCAAAAGGTTACCATCTGCAGGAATCTCAATGGTAACTTGTTTCATTGCCCTACTACCACTAGAGGAACTAATTTCGGCATTAGAAGTTGTGGCAGTAGGAACAGTCGAAGAAGTCAAAATAGCCATGGGTGGAGCAGTAGCAACAACAGTAGGCACGTGCAATTGAGACTCAATTGGAGTAGACACAAGAAGAGAGGCAAGAGGCATCTCCTAAAAAATAAAGCCAAAGCTCTCTTCATCAAACCCACGAGAAAAGAGTTGTTCAGTAGAGTCACGGGGTGCTGCAGGCGTCTCTTCATCAGAAATCACTAAAGTAGCACTTTCAGGCTCGAACATGGAAACATGACGAGGAGGAGGAGTAGCTTCGTTGTTTGAAATGACCTATCTTCTAGCCCGTCGCTTACGAACCAATGGGTCCTTATCCCCCTTCTCTTCATCTTCAGAGTCCTGTGGCCTATCAGGTTTTTTTATGAAGAACTCAAGATTATCTCTTAAACTCTTGATAGAGAAAGCCTCGAAGCAGTGACTGAAGCAGCACTCACACCCCGAATGGGAAACCCTAGTAAAAAAAGGGTTAATAAGTCTCAAGGTGAACATGAAATAAAGAAGAAAGTAAAAGAGGAAGTTACCGTGAGTCTTAACTTTCCATCCACATCTGTTTGAAAGGTATTTTCAGGACCTTTCCTCCATAGGAGCAACTGTTAACAATTTTTCTACCGAACCACGGAAATTAGAAATTTCTTCAACAATTCCCATGGTTGCTGAAAAAGAAAAGTAAAACAGTTATCAGAGTACAAGCTCTTTTTTTTTAAAAAAAGACGAGAAATAAAAGATTGAGGGAGAAACACACGTGCAAAGTTGCACTTCTCAGGGAAGGACATGTTTTCTTCACCTACTAACCCACTTGTAGGAGCGGCAATAAATCGGGCATACCAGCCATGGTCTTTGTCGCCTTTAGGGCTAACCAAAACTCTCTTACTTCTCGCCACGAGAGTAAAAACCCTATGACGGAATAATTTTGGAGAGTAGAGATGAATCAGACGGTAAAAAGTAAAGGGTAATTGAGCCAGATTTGACAAATATCTAAGCATATCACTGCCCTCCATACAACAGGGCCAATCTGTCCTAAACACACATCAATGAAATGGCAAAATTCAATGATAACTGGGTCAATAGGTGGTCTAAAACCTAATGTGAAAGGATATGTATACACGAAGGAAAACCAGAATTAAAGGAAGTGATCCTTTGATTCTCATTAGGGACTAGAATTGGGAAGTCAAATTTCCAATAGCAATCTCTACGTACAACAGAAATCAAACCCTCTGTAATCTGGGAAGGTTAAACATCAGCACGATCATTAGAAGTCATGGAAGTGACTTGATTCCTAATCGATTCTCTATCAGAATAGAAGGAAAGTTCAGCAGGGATGATCTCATCCACAGAAGGTTCACGAATTGGTTCACTAGAATCTCTATTTCGAGCAGAAGATCTATGTGGAAAAGAAGCCCTAGTTCTAGAAGAAGATGAAGGAGTAAGATTGGGTTGAGAAGAAGAACCACATACAGAAACTGATCCTAAACTACGCAACCTACCACCTCTCCTACTTCTGGTAGGACCAAGGGGAAGTTCGTCCACAATGAGAACTTTTCGGGGATCGGGATTTGGAGAAGACATAGTTGTATGGAGAAGTAGAACATATTGAAGAACAAGATGTGGATAAAAAACACTGAAGAAATTTTTTTCGTGAAAGTGAAGGCAAAGGATGTATTTATATACAGAAGCAACCTTCATGCAAAAAAGGTAATGATGAAACCGCTATTATGAAAATTGTCACTTCGTGACTGATGCAGCCGCAAAAAAGCCCTAGAACCCACTGAAGAGTTGCAGATCCAATCGATGATTGCCATGTGTCACATACATTAAATGGAAGTGGGGGGACGACGCATCAGTTCAAAAGAAGGTATAATGGTACATGGGAAACGGCGGCAAAAATTCCCGCCTTAAATGAGATCCACTTCCCAAATATACAATTGCTGAATAATTAGAAAGTGGGGGGACTATCTGTATTGGGGAAAATAAATATTACACGTGGAATAAGTTATCTGGATGACATGGCAAGAAATGTGGATCACTAGAAAAGCGACAGTTGGAGAAGAGTATTTGAAAAGACGTGAGTCTTAATAGGTACGAGCAAAACGTCTAAAAGACAAGAAGAAACGATTGCTCGAGTCTATTTAGCGATTTAAAGAGGCACCAGTGGAATGAACCAAGACCTTAAAAACGAGATATTCATTGATCTTCAATTAATGAGCATGAATGGTTACAAACGTTATAGAATCTTCACGAAACAGTTACAATTACCAATTATAACGTTTCATTAATGTCATTAATGATCATAATGACTCGATCATAAAGGGGAAAAATGTTGTACTTAGAGATGGCTATATAAGGAACAGAAATGTCATATGTATGGACACATTCTGATTACTACTGGAATATAATTATTTTCTTTTGCTTTCTACTGATTACTTGGCCATTCTAATTTTTATTCTTTCTTATTTCAAGAATATTAATTTTCTTGATTATCACTAACCCGAGTACTTCTAAAAATAAGCTTTGATTGAAATTCCTATATTTTGGTTAAACAAATATATCAGAGTTAGAACGAAGAACCCCTCGTATCAGGGCTTGAGCGAACACCTACCACTTGGGGATATCGGGGCCATATCCTCGAAGGGCCGATCTGAAGATTGATGACTTCGGAGAATATTACCATGTAGCCGCGCACGACTAACAAAGGACCATGATGTCCGTGCCAAATCGTATATCATGGAGTGATTGTGACGACCCAACCCGTCGTCTCATGTATTACAGCCCCGTTTCCCCCATTTATTGGTCTTTCATGTTTTATTATCAGCAACTGGTGAGTTAGAGTTGAATTGTATTGGTTGGATAGGAAATGAGACACTTAGTCTCTTTAAGGAAGGTTTGGTTTGGAAAAAGTCAACCGAACGCTGACTTATTAGTTAGAAGGCTCGGATGTGAATTCCGGTGATTCGGTTAGCTTAGGGAGGTGATTTGTGACTTAGGAGTGCGATCGGAAGTGATTTCGGAGGTCCGGAGTAGAATTAGGCTTGAGTTGGCAAAGTTGGCATTTTGGCGAATTCCGGTGGATAGGTGAGATTTTGATCCGAGGGTCGGAATGGAATTCCGAGAGTTGCAGTAGCTCCGTTAGGTGATTTTGGATATATGTGCAAAATTTCAGGTCATTCGGAGGTATTTTGGTCGGGTTTTTGATCGAATGCGTAATTCAGAAGTTTTTAAGAAACTTAGGCTTGAATTCGATATGATTTGATGGTTTTAGCGTTGTTTGATGTGTTTTGAGGATGAGAACAAGTTTGAATGAGGTTTTAGGATGTATTGGTGTTTTTGGTTGAGGTCCCGGGGGCCTCGGGGTGAATTCGGGTGGTTGAACGAGAGTTTTGAGGTGTGTTGCAGGTGTGTTGCTGCTGTCATCTGATATTTCCGCTTTTGCGGAAATGGACCGCAGAAGCGGTTCCGCAGAAGTGGTTCCGCAGAAGTGGGTGAGCGACCGCAGAAGCTATCAGGCCTGGGTTAGGAAATTTCCGCAAAAGCGGAAGGATGGTCGCTTCAGCGGGTCCGCATAAGCGGATATTTTACCGCAGAAGCGGTTGTTGAGAGAACCGCAGAAGCGCATCTGGAGTCGCATAAGCGAAAAGGGCGGTTTTAATGAAAACCTCTTAAGTGGACTTCTGACCGCAGAAGTGGTCCCGCATAAGCGGAAGCGGGACCGCAGAAGCGAAAAATAACTGTTACAGAAGGGTTTAAAATATTAAATTTCATCAGCGAACAAGAGTTGGTTTCTACCATTTTTAAGCAATTTGGAGAGCTTTGGGCGAGAATTTTCGAGGGTTTTGACTGAGAATCAATTGGAGGTAAGTCTCTTGGCCTAGTTATTCGAGTTTATGGTAGAAATTACATGTAAATTATGGAAAATTCATCAAAAACGGGTCAAGCTAGGGCTTGAAAAGTTGTGATGTAAAAAAGGATTTTGAAAGGGCATTTGAACTCCGATTTTGGTAAAATTGGTATGTGTAGACTCGTGGCGAGACGAGGAATCCAGTGATGTAAATTTTGTAATTTTTCGAGAAGTGGGCCCGGGGCTCGGGTTTTGCCAACTTAGTGAATTTTGGTGTTTTTTGAGTCTTTTCGATTGGGTTATGTTTCTTTAGCCTATTGTAATGTATTCGTTGTGGTTTTAATCAGATTCGGCGTGCGAAGAGGTTGATTCGAAAGGCAAAGGCATAGCGAGCTAGACTTGTGGCCGGCTTGAGGTGAGTAATAGATGTAGATGATGACCTGAGGGTTTGAAACCCCGGTATATCACATTGTGACGCTATATTGAGGCGAGACACGTACTCTATGACGAGTGCGGGGTCGATTGTGACTGGGGATTGTGACCTAGTCCGTTCTGATTGATGTTCGTACTGTGTTCTTGACTAGAAACTGTTTGGTAATCATCCTACTTGGATTTTATGAATATGTTTGGGGCTTTGTGCCTATCATTTGCATCCTTCAGGGATCCTTATCACTGCTTCCATGATACTTAGCATATTTCATGATATCAGTCCTGAGTTAGACACTGCCTCGAAATGTTTAGTAAATAAATAAAGGTTTAAACACTTAGATCTATAATTCCTAATAATTGAAACTAAAAATGAACAATTTGATTGTGCCCGAGTGGCTTGCATGCATATATATATCTGGACTGAGTGTGGATCGGGCTGCACGCCGCAGCGAATGCTACGATGGTATTGCTCTTGGGCTATAGGAGCCCCTCTGGAGTCTGAACTCCCACAGTGAGCGCGGGTACCCAAATAGATCGGGCTGCGCGCCGCAGCGGTCATGTGCATTGCATTGCATTCATGCATTATCACCTATTTGTCTTACTTGTCCTGGTATTGTTGTTGTTCCACCGTTTAATATGCTGAATCGCTGATTATAGCTTTATATTGTAATATTTCGGAATTTCTTACTTTCAGCCATTTTATATGTTTATTACTCACTGAGTTGGAAGTACTCACTTTACTCCCTACACCATGTGTGCAGATTTAGGTGCTCTGGAGACTTAGTTGAGCTGTTTGCTGTCTTCTTGGATTTTATCTTCAGGAGTTGTCGAGGTAGCTGCCTGACGTCCGCAGGACCCGACTCCTCCCCTTCATTTCACTTATTTTTTTTCATATTCTAGACTTCTTTATCACTATATATATTACTCTATTACATCTAGAGGCTCTAGACTCGTGACTCCAGATCTATTGGGGAATGTTTGGAATATTCGTTATTATTTTTCGTACTATTTTATTTAGATTCGGATTGGAACCTTGACATTTGCTATTTTAATCGTATTATTTGTTAATGGATTTTGTATTTGGGTTGAGAGTATTTAATTGGTCGGGCTTGCCTAGCATCAGTGTTGGGCACCATCTCGACCGGGATTGGGGTCGTGACAGTGATCTCGGCCCGTACCAGTGATCGGCAAAATGGAAGATTTTTACCTTTTATAGAATTGTACTTAGGGTAAAACTTTCCTACTATATAAAGGGGAAAAATTATTATTCATAGACACATTGTAACATGCATATCAAGGCAATATACTCTTATTCTCTCTGTTATTTAAAGTTCATACTTTTGTTCATTAGTTCTTCATTAGTGTAAGCCCGGGATTGAAGGCAGGCATTTCATTAAGCTGTTATTGTGTCCGGGGTCACTCCCTTTAATTGGTGTGACAATTTATTACGTCTTTTATCTGTTTAATCTAACGCTATTTATCATTTGTATTGCATTAATCCACATATAATTAATACCACATATAAATTCAATTGTTATCCGTTCTTGAGGGTGAAAAGTTTGGCACCCACCGTGGGGCTAAGTATAATAGTGGCAATTTGATACATATTTCCATAACGCACTCTATTATACACTCGTTCTTTGAGCATTTAATTTTAGGTCAAATTAAAAATGTCAAACTCCCAATCTGCCCATTTGAACGTTGACGTTGAGTCCGGCCACCATGGCGAGAACAACAACGTGGTGCCCAGCAACATGGTGCCCCTTGTTGACCCCAACTGAGTCCCAATCGCGGATCCGATCGATGCTAACTCACATGTGGCTATCGAAGCAAACATGCCTACTGACCCCGAAAATAGCATTTGCGGGGGAGCCCGGTCGATAGCCCGAAATACACACACGGCAAAGGTGATAGGATGAGCTTGTGGTTGATCATCAAAATGTTACAGGCTCAATAGGCAGTAATATCCCAGTTGCAGAACCAAAGCCGGCCCAACAAAGTTGACCCTGAACCATCCCACGAAAATGCTCGCAAAAATGAACCGGCCATAGAAAGGCTAGTTGAAGCAGATCCTGGGATCAACCAAGAGATAACAATGATGCATGAGGAACTGACAAAACGGGTGGAATCGGGAGAAAAAAATTGAAGCCTGTACATGGCTAAAATCAGAGAGCCCGATTTATGGTCATTACGACAGTCCATGGCTTCACCTGGAGGGTCCGAAGCAAAGTTCGAGGTTCAACCCCGGGGATTCCTTAGCTCGACCTCGGGGCAGCACAAATCGGTGGCTACCTTGGGCAAGCGGGAGGTTCCCATGGAACGTGACCAAAGCTGACAATACCTGCAAGAGTAGTACTAGTCTGTACCAGGCTAGTAAATAGCTATACCAGCTACATTTCTTTGTAATAATTACGCATGTACCATGTTGAGATTTTCGCTCCTATATAAAGGGAACTCTTATCATTCTGTAAGGATACATGATATTGAATACAAGAACAAGAACATTCTCTCCTCTCTAACTTAAACATATTCTCCCTTGATTTTATTGCTTATATTTATTACATTGCCTACGTTTACTGCGTTTCATTGATTGTTCTTCATTTTGTTACTCATCATTGATCATAAAGAGCCCCCATCAAAGCTCATAGAACTGTTAGTCCTTCATCGGCTATCCACAGCCTATTGCTTTAGCTCGACCTCGAGGCCCAGTACAGGCTAGCTCCAGGCCTCGATGCTCGACTACTCGATTTGCATAACATTCTATCTTCAAGCTCTTACCTTATTTTCTAGTCTCACACATAGAATCTATTGCCTAACAACTAGCATAAAAATAAATCACGTATTTTTATAACCACAAAATCTAATCTAATTGTACTTACCATTTTCAAGGTAAACAGTTTGGCACCCACCGTGGGGCTAAAAATAATAGTGATAGGTTTCCTGCTGGTTTACTACATAACGCAAGTTATCTTTCACGCTTTTTCTTGTCCAAGAATCTTTGATTTCAAGTCAAAATGTCAAACTCAGTGAATGCACATGAGAACAACATTCCTGAGGACCATGGAGAGAATGGTGTAACTGTTTCAGGTGTCGGTGTACCACCGCGAAACCCTGAGGACGCACCAGAAACAATTCCCGTGGATGTGGTCTCACGCAACACCCAACATGTCAGTATAAGTTCCCATGCTAATAGGAGTATACGCCGAGAGAACCTATAGGAAGCTCGAAAAAATCCAGCCCGGGAAGAAGGAGAGGCGGACGAGAGGAACACAACGGAAAAACCCCAGCACGTCGTTCATATGATCATCGGACGGACCGACGTCCCCCAAGATCTGTGATCAAGCGGGCAAAGATTTCCGCCGCAATGGAAGGGCAAATTCAGGGCCGCATGCCCGAGGACATCCTATCCTTCAGTGAAGAGGACTTCGAGACCCTGTCTCATCCCCATAACGACGCGCTAGTAATTTCATTTCTCTTGAATAACGTTCAAATTAAACATGTACTTGTGGATCCAGGTAGCTCGACCAACGTAATCAGGTCAAAGGTGGTAGAGCAGCTCGAATTGCTCGATCAAATCATACCTACCTCCCAAGTCCTCAACGGCTTCAACATAACCGGCGAAACAACGAAGGGGGAGATTACCCTCCCGGTCAACTTGTCCGACACAGTTCGAAACACAAAATTTCATGTCATTGAAGGTGACATGAGATACAATGCATTGCTTGGAAGGCCATGGATACACAGCATGAGGGCAGTGCCGTCGACTCTTCATCAGAGGATAAAGTTTTTGACAGAAGACGGTATAAAACGGTATATGGAGAACAACATGCGGCGAAGGAGATGTTTGCGGTTCATGAGGAGGCACCAACCTCAATACCCTCCACCTCGGAGGAGCCAGAGGACAAGCAGACCCCCGAGAAAGACGAGGAAGACTTCCTCGCCCCCCAAACCTTCATTGCTCCCGATGAATCGGATGCAACAAAATCAACAGTTGCAGAGCTGGAGCAAGCCGTTTTGATTGAGCATCTCCCAGATCGGAAGGTATACCTGGAAACGGGATTAACCCCCGAACTCAGGAAGAAATTCATTCAATTCCTTACTAATAACATCATTTTGCTTTGTGTGGTCCCATTTAGATATGACAGGGATCCCGCCGGAAATAACCACCCATAGACTAAGTGTCGACCCTAGGTTCAAAAACATGCATTCATCAAGGATGAGGTAACAAAACTCCTCAAAATAGGATCTATTAGGGAAGTAAAAATATCCCGAATGGTTGGCCAATGTGGTGGTAGTTCCCAACAAAGGGGATAAGTTAAGAATGTGCGTAGATTATAAAGACTTGAATAGAGCATGCCCCAAAGATTCATTCCCGGTTCCAACATCAATCGCTTAATCGATGCCACGGCCGGCCACGAGATCCTCACCTTTCTCGACGCCTACTCGGGGTATAATCAAATTCAGATGAACCCCGAGGATAGGGAAAAAACTTCGTTCATCACGAAGTACGGTACGTACTACTACAATGTAATGCCTTTCGGGCTAAAACTGCGGGAGCCACGTACTAACGCCTAGTTAATAAGATGTTCGAAAACCAAATAGGCAATTCCACGGAAGTTTACATTGACGATATGCTAGTTAAGTCCCTGCGCGTAGAGGACCATTTGACTCATTCGCAGGAGACATTCAACATCCTCAGAAGCTACAATATGAAACTCTATCCCGAGAAATGTGCCTTCGGAGTGGGTTCGGACAAATTCTTAGGCTTCATGGTGTCAAAGAGGGGGATAGAGATCAACCCCGATAAAATCAAAGCCATCGAAGAGATCACGGTGGTAAACAATGTGAAGTCCGTGCAACGGCTAACTGGGCGAATAGTAACTTTGGGCCAATTCATATCAAGGTCGTCAGACAGGAGTCATCATTTCTTCTCCCTACTCAAAAAGAAAAACAGCTTCGAATGGACTCCGGAATGCCAGCATGCATTAGAGGAGTTGAAGCGATATCTGACGAACCCACCTTTACTTCACACCCCAAAGGAAGATGAAACATTGTATTTGTACCTGGCTGTGTTCGAGGTAGCGGTAAGTGGTGTGCTGGTTCGAGAAGAGCAAGGTAAATTCCCTGTCTATTATGTAAGTCGGACCTTGCGAGATGCCGAAACCAGGTATCCACACCTAGAAAAGTTAGCTCTTGCATTAATAAGCGCATCTCGAAAATTAAAGCCTTATTTCCAATGCCATCGTATTTGTGTTTTAACAACATACCCTCTCCGAAGCATATTGCATAAGCCCGAATTGTCAAGCCGTCTGGCCAAATGGGCGATCGAACTCGGGGGGTACGATATCAAATACCATCCCCGAACGGCTATCAAGTACCAAATTTTGGCAGATTTTGTGGCCGACTTCACACCTGCCCTTGTGCCCGAGGTAGAGAAAGAACTTCTATTAAAAACGGGCACATCTTCGAGGGTATGGATCTTGTTCACCGATGGCGTCTCAAACGTGAAAGGGTCCGGAGTCGGTATAGTCCTGAAGCCACCTATGGGCGGCATGATTAGGCAATCTATAAAAACTGCAAAATTGACTAACAGCGAAGCTGAGTATGAGGCTATGATTGCAGGTCTGGAATTGGCCAAAGGCCTAGGAGCGGAAGTCATCGAAGCAAAATGTGATTCCCTCCTGGTAGTAAATCAGGTAAATGGGAGCTTCGGGGTTCGAGAAGACAGGATGCGAAGATAATTAGACAAAATTCAAGTCGCACTGCACCGCTTCAAAGAATGGACTCTGGTCCACGTACCTCGAGAGCAGAATAGCATGGCCGATGCCCTCGCAATCCTGGGATCATCTGTCGAGGAAGATGACATACTTCCCGGGGCTGTTGTTCAGCTATCCAAATTAGTGATCGAGGAAGGCCACGCTGAGATCAATTCCTCTAGCCTGACATGGGATTGGAGAAACAAAAATATATCGATTATTTGGAAAGTAGGAAGCTACCCACGGACCCAAAAGAGTCGTGGGCTCTGCGAACCAAAGCAGCTCAATTCTCGCTCGACGAAAACAGAACTCTGTACAGGAGAACCTTTGATGGGCCCCTAGCAGTATGTCTAGGGCCGGGGGATACAAATTACGTGCTCCGAGAAATCCACGAGGGCCCCTGCAGAAACCACTCCGGTGGCGATTCCTTAGTCTGAAAGGTGATCAGAGCAGGTTACTATTGGGACAGCATGGAGAAAGACACCAAAGAATTCGTCCAAAAATGCGACAAATGCTAGAGATGCGCACCAATGATTCACCAAACCAGTGAACAACTACATTCAGTCTTGTCACCATGGCCGTTCATCAAGTGGGGGATGGACATCGTCAGACCCCTACCTACGACACCAGGTAAAGCTAGATTTATTTTATTTATGATTGACTATTTCTAAAAATGGGTGGAAGCGCAGGCTTTCGAGAATATAAGAGAAAAAGAAGTCATTAACTTCATCTGGGACCATATCATGTACCGATTCGGGATTCCTTCCAAAATAACATGTGATAACGGAAAGCAGTTCATCGGAAGCAATGTAACACAGTTCCTCAAGGACCACAAAATCAAAAAAATCCTGTCGACGCCCTACCACCCATGTGCAAACGGTCAGGCCGAGTCCACAAACATGACCATCATTCAAAACTTAAAAAAGAAGTTAGAAAGTGCAAAGAGAAAATGGAGAGAAATATTACCCGAAGTGCTATGGACATATCGAACAACTCCAAAATCAAGCACAGGAGAAAGACCCTTCTCTCTGGTATGGCGCCGAGGCTTTCGTATCGGTCGAGGTCGGAGAATCAAGTGCCAGGGTCCGATACGCCACCGAAAGTTCAAAGAACGGAGCCATGACTGTGGCCCTCGAAGTATTGGATGAAAAGCGAGAAGCTTCGTTGGTCCGAATGGCTGCCAAAAAACAAAGGATCGAAAGGTACTATAACAGGAGAACAAATCCCCGGCATTTCAGAGTCGGGGACTTGGTCCTAAGGAAAGTCACCCTGAACACCCGAAACCCTAATGAAGGAAAGCTAGGCCAGAACTGGGAAGGACCGTACCGCGTCCTCGGAGTGATTGGCAAAAGGTCCTACAAGCTCGGTACCATGAAACACGAACAACTTCCGAGCAATTGGAACATATCAATGCTCAAGCGCTACTACTGTTAAGGTGTCTGATGGAAGACACCGAAGCATCCCCCGACTCGAAGACCTTGGGTTTTAAAGTTGCGTTGCACTCTTTTCCTTCGACCGAATTTTATCCCAAGAAGGGTTTTACCGGCAAGGTTTTTTACGAGGCAACATCTATATGCTACCTAAGGAGAACTTAACAAGTATTCAAGGCTTCTCTTCGTTCAACCTCGAATACTGGGGGGCATCCCCCCCGGGAGATCACCCCCTCGAAGAAGTCAAGATGAGCCAAAAAGGGTCTCAATAGGAAAATGATGTATCGGGCCAAACGGTCGAATGAACCGTGTCCGCATAGAATAATTGAACCCTTGACAACGAAAACATGTATACTTGTGCCAAGTAATCGAGGAATATTTTTCCATGAAAACACTTTGCGCTTCAAAGCAATCCGCTATTTTATCAACAAACGGCTCCAGAGCAAGAAATTTCCCGAACACTCGGGGACTAACATCAAAAACTCGAAGCCGTAAAGACCTCCGGGCCGGAAACTCCGAGTTTGTAAGCCCTTAATGAGGCAACATCAGAATATACAAGGAACGGCTCCAGACCCAAAAACCCTCGACGTTTCGGGTACTGTCATCGACAGTCACCCCATCGAGGTATCAAGAATCCGAGGCTATTAGACCCCATGCGGGCGACCTCGAGCCCGAAGGCCCTCCACGTGGCAATGTTAGAAAATGTAAGACCTCCATAAGGCAATGCCAAAATGTGTAAGACCTCAAGACCAGGCATGAATCATTCTTATACCAAGTAACCTATCTGTAAGACCTCAAGCAAGGCATGTTAAAATTTAAAAGACCTGACAAAAGGCATAATCCCGATCTTAAAGTTAGGGCTATATATTCGAACTTGTAAGACCCCTAAAAAGGCATACCCTCGAAATAGAGCCGAAGCTACTTCACTCGGGGACTAAAAGGCTACGGCCAAATACAATGACTACGGTCACAAGGTTGTACCAACCGAACTAACGTGTCTCGGGGATGCCCGACCGTCGCCATACAACTCACAGGCCTTCAAATTACTTCAAAAATACTTCGAAAAGAATCAGCCGGCATAAGCGAAAGAGCTTCGATCACATCAGCTCCAAATAATAAAAAGGCTTCGAAACAATTCGGCCATCGAGCGAAACCTCCCGAGGTGCTCGCCCACCATCACATAACGGCTAGCAATCGAGGTTTTTATCGAACTGTCAAAGAGTCGGACGAACACAAAAAACTTCAACGAGGGAAAAATAAAGCCTAAACTTAAGGTCGTACCGACCCTACGCGTAAGAGCCACTATCGCCAGCTTAAATCAAAAGGTCGTACAGACCCTACGCGTAAGAGCCACTGTCGCCAGCTTAAATCAAATAGTCGTACCAACCCTACACGTAGGAGCCACTATCGCCAGCTTAATTCAAAAGGTCGTACTGACCCTACGCATAAGAGTCACTATCGCCAGCTTAAATCAAAAGGTCGTACCGACCCAATGCGTAAGAGCCCAGACGCCAGCCTACATTAGAGGTCGTACTGACCCAACAAGTAAGAGCCTAAGAGCCGGCTTAAACTTCAGAAGCCTAAGGGTCAATGGGCTCGAGTCGAAGTCTAACTCGAAGATTGAGCCCGAAACAGTTAACTAAAAAGTGCCTAAAGGCAAATGCGTAAGAGCCTAAGCGCCAGCCTATATTAGAGGTTGTACCGACCCAACGCGTAAGAGCTTAAGGGCCGGTCTAAAAGAGCCTCGGGGCAATGAGAGGTCGCACTGACCAAATACTCAAAAGCTCAAGAGCCTGCTCAAATAGCCTCAGGGCCGATACGATAGACCTAAAGGTCAATAAACTCAAGTCGAAACGTGACTCAGGTATTAAGCCCCAAACGATCAGCTCTCAACCATTACAAACCGCTCAGCGGTAGCAAGAACCTAAGCGTTTAAATTTCGGGTCCAAAATTTCAGATCAATTGTCAAACGAGCGTCACAATTTATTCCTAAAAAAGCAAAGGAAAAGCGAAAAATGATGAAAAATGAAAAGCCTTTACATATATGTTAGAAGGTTCACAAGGGTGCATTTACAAGGCCTATGACTGAAGCCCCTACAAGGGCAAAAAGCAAATAAAACCCTAAACTACCACCGGGGCTAGACCTTCGACGGCTCCCTAAAAAATTGTGCTTTCAACAACACCGGCCATGGCCCCCAGGTTTTCAACGGCCTCTTCCCCTTCGGGGATCTCGCCTCCGTCTTCATCATCTCCCGAGCCACTGCTCGACCGCCTTCAGAGGAAAGCAAGGCCGCAGCCTCCTTTTCTAGGGTCCTCATCCTATGAATCTCAGTGGATCGATGCCCCCGCATATATGTCATCGAGAGCCTACCTCCGAGATTATAACCGGGCATGCTCCACAGCTCAGGTCAATCGTAGCTCGGCCTCTTCGGACACCTTCTTGGCCCGAGCATTTGCGGTTGCAGCATCCTCTTTAGCAAAGAGACGAACGCCTCGGCTTTAGCCCTAACATCGGATAGCGCAGCAACCAACTCAGTATGTAGATCTTTATACTTATTACTCTCCGCCCTCGCGTCATCAAGTTGATGCCCGGCCGAGACCACCTCCCCCTGGATGGTATCTCTCTCTGAGACTATCTCACTCACGTGCCGTTTGAGTTTGAGAATTTTAGAGTCCCTGGCTCGGAGTTCTTCCTTCATTAGGACATCTTTCTTCTCAAGCTGCAAAGATCGACCCGAAGGTGTTAAAGCACTGAAGTTGAATAAACATCTAGACAAAAAACAAATAAGAGCTATATAACCTGCTCAGTAAGATGAATTATTTCTCGGGACGCCGCCTCCAAACAATCCCGAAGGATACAGAGTTCCTCCTCCCTCTTGGTAGAAAGAGCTCTGAGCCCATCAGCTTCAGAGGTGAGCTTCTTGTACTCACCCTCGTAACGAGTCAGCTCGGTTCGAAACCTAGCAAAGGTCTAATTGTAAAGCACCTTGGCCTAGAATCATGGAAGAAACAAGGTCAGCAAGACAAAAATAGGGGCACCGGGCAAACTTTACGAGAAGATTACCTGCTCACATAGCCTATCAATCTCACTAAAAATAAGCGAGGCGTCAAATTCAGGTTTTTCCTCAGGCGCAACAAAAAGCCTTTCAAACACATTCTTATCTCCGACGGACGTCCCCACGTCGAAAGACTGTTTATTTTGGGCATCTTGCATCTCCCTCGGAGAAAAGGCCGATCCCAAAGGGGAATCACTCACTTCAATAACCCCGACTGGATCAATCGGGGTCGTCTCCTGTTTCTGGAGAGCTTCAGAGCTGGGCTCCCCCAGACCACCTAATGAACGCACCTCAGCTCGGGGAAAGTTTTGGCCATCAATTAACTCGGGGATATCACCCGACGGACCCTCGAAGGTCTCTTCAGCCCGAGGTAGGACAACAATGGAATCAAGTTCCGATTTAGAAGTCATAGACTTTGCAGTACGTGGGACAGTCAGGTTTTCTCCCTCCACAGGTGCTTTCGAGGAATCATATTTCCTTTCGCCTTCAGCTCGGGGACTCCCGGCACTTCTGGAGTTAAGATTGCTGAATCAGCCTTAGGTTCTTCCACTTTGGCTTTTTTGGATTTCTGAGAATGAATCGATGACCTCCTTCATTTTTTTTTCTCTTCATCTGGTTTTGGGGTATCCGCTTTACCAAACGACGCTTCCCTCATCAAAAAGGCCTCCCCCAGACCTGCACAAATGCAAAATATAAACACAAGGAATGAGGGCGCTATCAGTGATAATTCTTTTGAGAGATACAATTACAGCAGAAGTAAAGGCTCACCGTGGTCCTTGGCTTCCCATCAAGCCTGGGACAGGTTGCACCACACGCGCTCAACGTATGGGCAAATCGAATCTAGCTAGTTGACCCAGCCCGAGAGGTCCTTGACCGTATTAGGGTACACTGCGACGGCTGCTTCAGCGGAGGAAGTAAGTTCGTAGGGAGGTGTACCCAAAAAGAAACAAGAGAACATTTAATCAGCATATCTACTTATGTTTCGTGTTCCACCTTTCAGGGAACAACATCCTCTCCACTGGAATCAGGTCCGAAGTCCTAACTCGGACAAACGGCTTATCCACCCTCTGTTCCTAACCTCGTCGGTACAAGCAAAAAAAGGTTCTCGAGGCCCGACAGTGGAGCTTAATCAGGCCCCCACGAAATAGTCGGGGACTGTACATTCTGATCAGATGGTCGAGGGTGAAGGGAATCCCCTTAATCATGTTCGAGTAGTATCTGGTCATGTAAACAAAGCGCCAGAACGAAGGATGAATTCCGCTGAGACTCACCCGATATCGTTCACAGAAGTCGAGGATCACGGGGTCTATTAAAGGCGAGGATGGATCCATCGGGCCGAGGGTAAATGGATAAGTATACACACTGAGGAAGCCGGCCTTGTGTGTCGTTATGTACTCCACCCGAGAAGGAATCTCCACTAGCACCGAGTCCCCCCAGTGACAGTCGGCCTTCACCTTTTTGGCATTTGTTATTTAACTAATATATCGGGACACAGGTTCACAGCGTCCCGGCTTCGAAGAAGGTTTGTCAGTCTTGAAGTCAGAGGTCGTTTTAAATGCTCCTGGATGCATTCACCAACATGAGGGGGTGTTGTCGCTTTTCCCTTGGATAAGCGTGAGGAAGAGGAAGGCACATCTTCCTGAGGGATAGAGGTGGAAGTTTTCAACATTATTGTTAAAAGATTTCAAAAGAGAAATGAAATTACAATCAGAAGAGAACACAAGAAAAAGTAGGAAGAACTCTTTTGAAGGTTTGGTGATGTAGTGGAAAATAAGGGGCGAAGGCAGAAGTATTTATAGAGGCCAAACGTGTACGTTGGAACGGGCCAAAGATAGCCAACTGCTGTAATTAATTCGAAGGCTTTTCAAGGGCTGTACGGACGCGACTTTTAAACACCCTGCTTGTCGCGTCAATCACTTGATAGGGCGTAACTAACGTCGTGATGGAAATATCGAAGAGGAAAGAATTCAAGACCGTTTCTTATCATTTCACTCTATGAAATGCGGGGACTATCTGTACACGGCTAAAATCGGAGAGCCCGATTTATGGTCTTTACGACATTCCGTGGCTTCACCTGGAGGGCCCGAGGCAAAGCTCGAGGTTCAACCCCAAGGGATCCTTAGCTCAACCTCGGGGCACCACAAATCGGTGGCTACCTTGGGCAAGCGGGAGGTTCCCAAGGCACGTGACCAAAGCTGACAATACCTGCAAGAGTAGTACTAGTCTGTACCAGGCTAGTAAATAGCTGTACCAGCTACATTTCTTTGTAATAATTACGCATGTACCTTGTTGGGATTTCCCCTCCTATATAAAGGGAACCCTTATCATTTTGTAAAGATACATGATATTGAATACAAGAACAAGAACATTCTCTGCTCTCTAACTAAAACATATTCTCCCTTTATTTTATTGCTTATATTTATTACATTGCCTATGTTTACCGCGTTTCATTGATTGTTCTTCATTTATTACTCATCATTGATCATAAAGGGCCCCCATCAAATCTCTTAGAATTGTTAGTCCTTCATCGGCTATCCACAGCCTATCGCTTTAGCTCGACCTCGAGGCCTAGTAAAGGCTAGCTCGAGGCCCCGATTCTCGACTACTCGATTTGCATAACGTTCTATCTTCAAGCTCTTACCTTATTTTCTAGTCTCACACATAGCATCTATTGCCTACCAACTAGCATAAAAATAAATCACGTATTTTTAGAACCACAAAATCAAATCTAATTGTAATTACCATTTTCAAGGTAAACAAAGCCGACGACGAAAAAATGGAGACCTATAGCTCCAGGGTAGATCAAATCCCAGGAGCACCGCCGATACTGTAGGTCCTAGATTCAAAGAAATTTGTCTAAAAGCCTTTCCCTCCGAGCGCAGCTCCTAAGTCGATCCCAAAAAGTTCTGTATGCCCGAAATTCTAAAGTATAGTGGAACAACTGAGCCAAATGAACATGTGACCTCATACACATGCGCCATCAAGGGGAACGACTTGGATGATGACGAAGTCAAATCCGTTCTACTGAAAAAGTTCGGAGAGACATTGTCAAAAAGAGTTATGACATTGTATCACAACATACCCCCTAATTTTATTAACTCGTTTGCTTTGCTTGTAGATGCCTTTTGAAAAAGCGCACACCGGGGCCATCAAGGTCGAGACCAGGAACTTAGACCTCGTCAAAATAAAGCAAAGAGATAACAAGATGCTCAGGGATTTCATGTCGAGGTTTCAAATGGAACGGATGGATCTGCCTCCGGCCGTAGACGATTGAGTCGTTCAGGCATTTCCCCAGGGACTCAACCCCCAAAGCTCATTGGCTTCACATCAATTGAAAAAAACTTTGATAGAATACCCGGCAGTAGCTTGGGCCGACATCCATAACAGGTACTAATCAAAAATTAGGGTCGAAGACTATCAACTCGAAGCCCCTTGCAGATCCGTTTATTCCGTCAGAACTAGTGACAGATCCAAAAGAGTCGTCAATCATGAACCAAGATCGAACAAAGATCGGTATCAACCATACAATTGAGATCGAAAGGGTAATGGGTCTGGACACAACCCTGCGATGAGTGAAAGAAGAAGCGATCAAGGTCATAGTAACCGGGGACTCAGAAGCAAAAATAGTTTCGATAGACCCATCGGGCTAAGGACGAACCAAGGTTATCGGAGTACAACTTCAGCGTTGATGCTGCCGGCATCGTATCAGCCATCGGACGCATCAAAAATACTAAGTAGCCTCGACCATTGCAATCAGATCCTGCCTAAAGGGACCCCAACCTAATGTGTAAGTATCATGGCACTCACGGACACAGAATTGAAGATTGCAAACAAGTGATAGAGGAAGTAGCCCTGTTATTCAATAACGGACACCTCTGAGAATTTTTGAGTGATCGAGCCAAAAATCACTTCATGAATAGGAACTCCAACAAGTAGATCGAGCAAGAGGAATCTCAGCACGTCATTAACCTGATTATTGGTGGAGTTGACATCTCCCAAGGGCCAATGTTGAATCGCACTAAGGTGTCCATTATGAAGGAAAAACGGACTTGAGATTATGTACCGAAGGGAACCGTATCTTTCAACGATGAGGAAACTGAAGACATCATGCAACCACATAATCATATATTGGTAATATCTGTACTCATAAATAAATCTCGAGCTAAGCGTGTGTTAATTAATCCAGGTATCTCAGCCAATATCATCAGATCGAGGGTCGTGGAACAACTGGGTCTACAAGACCAAATAGTGCCTGCAGTTCAAGTTTTAAACGGATTTAACATAGCGTGCAAGACTACTAAAATTCAGATACCCCTGCCAGTAAACACCGCCTGAACCGTTCAGGAAACAAAGTTCTACGTGATCGAAAGATATATGAGATACAATGCTCTATTCGAAAGGCCATGGATTCACAACATAAGGGCAATACCCTCGACACTACATTAGGCATTGAAATTCCCCACACCGACACTGGCCCTGACCGAACAAGAGAAGCAGGAGACAGGCGAGGATGATAATTACTGGGTCCCTAGGTCGCTCATATCCCCTGACTGATGCCAACAGGTCAATGGTTGAGGAGCTTGATCAAGTCATATTAATCGAACACTTGCCCGAACGGAAGGTATACCTGGGCACGAGACTAACTCCCGAGCTTAGGAAGAAACTCATTGAATTCCTTATAGCTAACATAGATTGTTTTGCTTGGTCCCACCTTGATATGACAAGGATCCCGCAAGAAATAACTACTCACAAGCTAATCGTGGACCCGAAGTTCCACCTGGTTAAACAGAAGAGGAGGCCTCAGTTCGAAGCCAAGTACGCATTCATCAAAGATGAGGTATCCAAACTCCTTAAAATAGGTTCCATTCGGGAAGTTAAACACCCAAATTGGTTAGAAAACGTAGTGGTAGTGCCTAAAAAGGGAAATAAATTAAGAATGTGTGTAGACTATAAAGAATGTTTGTAGACAATAAAGACTATAACGAGATACTTAGCTTTCTCGACGCCTATTCCGGATACAACCAAATTCGGATGGACCCGATCGATCAGGAAAAACTTCCTTCTTCACTAAATAAGGCACATATTGTTATAACGTAATGCCGTTCGGACTAAAGAACGCCGGTGCCACTTACCAATGCCTAGTAAACCGGATGTTCGAAGAACAAATAGGAAAATCAATGGAGGTTTACATTGACAACATATTAGTTAAGTCCGTGCGAGCAGAGGACCATGTGGAACATTTGCACGAAACCTTCAATATATTGAAGAAATACAATACGAAGCTGAACCTGGAGAAATGCGCATTCGGGGTCGGGTCCGGAATGTTCCTTGGATTCATGGTGTCCAACTGGGGAATCGAGATCAATCCCAACAAAATCAAAGCTATAGAAGAAATCACTGTAGTGGACAATGTCAAGGCCGTTCAAAGGTTAACCGGGCATATAGCCGCCCTGGGTCGGTTCATATCAAGGTCCCCCGATAAGAGCCATCGGTTCATCTCATTGTTGAAGAAGAAGAAGAAGAACTTTCCGTAAAACCCCGTAATGCCAACAAGCTTTGGAAGAACTCAAGCGGTACCTTTCGAGTCCACCTTTTTTCATACTCCGAAGGTAGACGAGCAGTTGTACCTATACTTAGCGGTATTCGAGATTGCGGTAAGCGGATTCCTTGTTCGGAAAGAGGAAGGTACGTAATTTCCTATCTATTATGTTAGCAGGACTCTAGGCGAGGCCGAAACAAGGTATCCTTTCCTAGAGAAATTGGTGCTCGCTTTGCTAAGTGCCTCCAGGAAGTTAAAGCCATATTTTCAATGCCATCCCATATATGTCGTGACTACATACCCATTGAGAAACATGATGCACAAACCCGAGCTCTCGGGACAATTGGCCAAATGGCCCGTGGAAATTAGCGGGTACAATATCAAATATCAAACCCTGAACCGCCATCAAATCTCAAATTTTGGCAGACTTCGTGGCCGACTTCACGCTGGACCTAATACCTGAAGTCGAAAGGGAATTGTTGTTGAACTCGGGGACTCCCTCAGGGATATCGACCCTCTTTACGGATGGTGCCTCGTACGCAAAAGGGTCCAAACTTTGCATTATGTTGAAGCCACCCACGGGTAACGTAGTTAGACAATCTATTAGAACTGTGAAATAGACTAACAATGAGACCAAGTCTGAGGCCATGATTGCAGGTCTCAAATTTTCTAAAAGCCTGGGGGCCGAAGTGATGGAAGCTAAATGCGATTTCCTCCTTGTGGTAAATCAAGTCAATGGGACGTTCGAAGTAAAAGAGGAACGAATGCGAAGATAATTGGATAAACTACAGGTAACGCTATATCGATTAGAGGAATGGACACTACAACATGTGCCCTGGGATCAAAATTGTGAAATCGATGCTCTGGATAAATTGGGCTTGTCGGTTGATGACGATGAATTCAGTTCGGGGACGGTCGTACAACTCATGAAATCGGTAGTGGAAGAAGGCCATGCTGAGATAAACTCCACAAGTTTAACATGGGACTGGAAAAACAAGTATATACACCACCTGAAGATCGGGAAACTGCCCTCGGATCCTAAAGAATCAAGAGCTCTGCGCACAAAGGCGGCCAGGTTTAGCCTGTCCAAAGATAATACACTATTTAGGAGAACTTTTGATGGCCCACTCTCCATATGCTTGGGACCAGGAGACACCGAATATGTTTTGAGGGAAGTTCATGAAGGCACCTGCGGAAACCATTCGACAGAATCGTTGGTTGGTAAGATAATACCGGATATTACTGGATCGATATGGAGAAAGATGCGAAGGAGTTCGTGCGAAAATGCGATGGCTGTCAGAGGCACACACCAATGATCCACCAACCCAGGGAGTTACTCCACCCGGTCCTGTATCCCTATCCATTCATGAAATGGGGAATGGACATCGTCGGTCCCTTACCATGGGCACCCGGTAAGGCTCAATTTATACTATTTATGACTGACTATTTCTCTAAATGGGTTGAAGCTCAAGCATTCGAGAAGGTTTGAGAAAAAAAAGTCATCGACTTCGTTTGGGACCACATAATATGCTGGTTAGGTATGCCGGCCGAAATAGTATGTGATAACGGGAAGCAGTTCATCGGCAGCAAGGTAAGTGAATTTTTCGAGGACCATAAGTCAAAAAGATCTTGTCAACACCCTATCACCATAGTGGGAATGGGCAGGCGGAGTCGACGAATAAAACAATCCTTCAAAACTGTAACAAAAGACTGATCGATGCCAAAAGGAAATGGAATGAAATCCTGACCGAAATCTTGCGGGCATATGGCACAACTTAAAAATCTAGTACCAGGGCCACTCCATTTTCATTGGTCTACGCTGCCGAAGCACTAATACCGGTTGAGGCGGGTGCGAGCCTCAGGTTCCGATATGCAATGGAGGGATTAAACGGTGAGGCCATGAGTACGAGCCTAGAACTACTAGATGAGAGATGCGAGGTTGCTCTAGTCCGGTTGGTCGCCCAAAAGCAGCGGATAGAAAGATATTACAACTAAAGAGTCAACCTCCGACATTTCAAGATCGGGGACTTAGTGTTAAGAAGAGTGACACAGAACACCCGAAACCAAAATGAAGTGAAGCTAGGACCGAATTGGGAAGGTCCATATCGAGTCATCGGGATTACCGGTAAAGGTTTGTATAAACTTAAAGCATGAAATGGCACACAGCTGCCGAACAATTAGAACGTGACCTACTTAAAATGATACTACTGCTAAGGTACGACTTCGTTAATTTTCTTTATTTTATTACGAATTGGGCTAACACTTGCAGGCAACAACCAAAGGAGAATGTACCCGATTAGGTCTGAGAGCATGCATTGCACTCTTTTTCCCTTTACCGGTTTTGTCCCAAATGGGTTTTCTGGCAAGGTTTTTAACGAGGCAAAAATAAATCGTGCTAACTTAGGGTCAAAGACCGGTTTTAAATCAAAGTCAATGGTCACACCAACAGTATCCGAGTCCACTCGAAGATCGACCTCGAATACTAGGGGCCATCACCCTCAGTTCAAGATTTTTAGAAAGAAAGGAAACTCTATGCTCGAGCAGTCTCGGCTCGGTGGTTAGGATTCATTATAAGGGCCAAACGTTCGAATGAACCATGCCCGCATAGGTCACCCCGACCACGGTACGAGCTTTTATGCAATCTTGTACGTTACACAAATGAAAGAAAGTCTCTACCTCACTAACAAGCTCTCTTTTTCTTCTTAAAAGTCTAGCCCAAGGGCTATTCCTATTCGAGAACTATCGAGCCCAAAGGGCCACCCCTATCCAAGCCCAAAGGGCTAACCCCACTCGGGGACTCCCTTCACTGATAAGTTTGGACGGCTCGGCTTATAAAAACCCGGAGGCACGAAATCTATTAGGCAGTGCCCAAATCTAAAAGGCTACGGCCACCCTAAAAACAATTCGAAGACGTCTGAAGCTCGTAATCAAAAGATAAGGCCTTCAACAATATTCCAAGCCTGTTCAAAGGTTACCCTCGGCAAAGATATAGTCTAAAAACATTTAAACGAGCATCTTGGGAAAAGCTTCGGGACACTCCGAGCCACCATAAGTTTGAAGAAAAACTTGTACAAGGGCAAGTCTTGTTCGGACCTTCGAAAAAAGACTTATTACTACGTTTGATTCCGTGCTAAGGCATTTGAAATCTTTGCAATTAGGATACTAAAAATAATCGACTTCAAAATTGCCAAAAGGGAAAAACTTTATATACATTACGGAATGTGTTTACAAAAGCCAATGAAAACGGTCCCAACAAAACAAATGTACAAGATACAAAAACAAAGACAAAAAATCTTAAGGCATCTACGTCTGATCTTCACCAGGAACCGATTCGTCACCAGACCCGTCGGGTCCTTCTTCATCTTCGGGTTCTTCGGAGCCCTCAGAGCCTTCTTCATCCTCGGGATCAACTAACTTATTGGCCTCGACCTCAACTCTTTTCGCCTCCTCGATCTCAGCTGACAGGTTGAATCCTCGAGCATGGATCTCTTCAAGGGTCTCCCTCCCGGATAGCCGCCTCACGTACTCAGCAGAAGTCTTCAAGCGAGCCTCGGCTACTTTGACATCGGCCCTATATTGGGTAACCATCTCTTTAGCATCCGCAAAGTTGTGCGTAGCTAAGACTTAGTAGCTTTACATTTGTTTACCGAGGGCATCTCGCTCTGCCAGAGCCGAGCTTAATTGTGATATGACTTTATCGTTCAATTGGGACCGCTTGCGGCTTTTTCTTTCGCTACCCGGAGTTGAATTTCTACCGATGCGCGCTGCACCTGGGTGGCTTCCTTCTCCCAAGCCATCCGGTCCATTATTCCCTTCCAACCGTCGGCCATAGCTTGGGCCTCATCCATTTTAGCTCGGAGTTTGTCGATCCGGTCAATCTTCTGCTGAACCTGTGAGGTTTGGTCGTTAGTCGCCATGGCTAAGTCTGCATTTCTAACTTCGAAAACATTTACCTTTTCCACCAAGTCGTCATGCTCCTTCTGAGCCGCATCCAGCTCCGCCTGGAGGGTCTTAGCGACCCCTTCGTATTGCTCGCTGAGAAGCTTATACATGTCTCTTTTCTTGGTGAGCCCCTTGACCAAAGCCTCAAGCTAGTTAACCTGTGTCCGATACCGAAGAAAGCATTCATGATAAAGTATCGAGGCCTACAAAAGGGAAAATAAGAAAACATGAGAAACATTAAAAAACTAAGTCATTATTTGAAAAAGCGTAATAACGCCTTACCCGATTTAGCGTCTGCTGCACTTCGTTGAATAGGCACGACACGACCACCTCATTCAATTTTGTCTGGTCATCTTCAGTCACCAGTCATCGGAGGTAGCTCACTACCCTTACGGGAGCAGAATGAACCCGGGCATCCTCTAGGAAAGTGAAGATTATCGACCTCTTATGGCCGAGATGCACACTCGGGGCGGGGAACTGGTTGATTAACTTTGGGCTCGAGCTCAGCCCGCCGACTTCAGAAGACGAATATTTTCTTGGCATCTCCATGTCGCCCAACCTGGAAAAGTCTTACAAGTAGGACGAGTCTACACCGTCGAAAAGGGAACGAAGGGGATCGTCCGCTCCATGAGCCCATTCGTTAGATTTATCCTTCCTCGCTTGGGCCTCGTCAAGCATAGACTCGGTGTAGGAGGGCTTCCTTGAGATCTTGATTACGCTGGGCACTTCCTTTGGTGCAAAACTGGTATCCTGGTAAGTTTCACCCCAGGGATCCACATCGACTTTTGGAGTTGGAGGGGGTTCGACCTCGCGAGTCTCATCCTCGGATGCATCCCAATCCTAGGGATAGGTCTTCCCGTGGCTTATGAAAATAGATTCATCCTCCGGCTTTCCCAAGCCGGAGAAGGGAGTCGGAGTCTGGCACCGGGAACTGGATCCCCTCTTGGGCTTGCGGAGCACCTGCTTCTTTGATCTCTTCACCTTGGAGCCTAGGGAGCGCGAGGGTTTTCTTTTCCTCTTCTTTTTTTCCTCCGTGGTAGCAACAGAGGGATCAACGGACCGGGGCCCATCTTCATCTCCTTCCGAAGGCCTAAGTTCAATGGTCTTAGGCAAACCTGCAACAACAAAGAGGGAAAAGGAGTTAGCAAACTAAAGGGTGTAGGTATAGTGTTGGCTACTCGGAAAGAGGCCTTACCATGAGAACGGGCCTCGCATCGGTCCTTCGATAGTCCACGTCGTGTGCGCTCGAAGTAGGACATCTGAGTGCAGATGCCCTCGATCCACTCCTTTAACCGTGGAACCGCATTTGGAACCCGGGCAATAGCTGCAAAACCGCAAACATGTGTAAGAAGATAGAAATGAAATAAGAAGAAATTTTGATATTGAAAGAAGGATTTGTACTTACGAGATACATTCCATTTCTCAGGGAATGGCGTGTATTCCGGGGGAATCAAATCCCCGGTCTTCACTCGAATAAAACATCGTCGATACTAGAGAAGGGGGCCTTGCTGTCCCGGCGTGTAAACTTGATCAGTTCCCCTTGGAACATTTGGGGACTGTATAATCGGAGCAGGTGGTCAATCGTGAACCGACGAGATTCGATCTTGTTCACGAAGTAATGGTGGATGGTCATGATCCTCCATAATGATGGATGATTTTCCCAAGGAACACCTCGTACCTCTTACAAAAATCTAGGACGATTGGATCCACCGGGCCTAATGTAAAGGGATAATACTTCTCGGTCCTGTTTGCGAGAAGGCTTTTTGACCTTGAAGTCCTCTACAATTGAACAGCCCCCGGGGATAAATGCCGATATGGGAGGCTCGACAGCCGGTTCGGTAGCAGCTGCAACGGAGGTAGCCATTTCGAGGACAACCACCTTAGGGTTAACTGCTTGCGTACCGGCAGCCGGTTGAGAAGATTAAGAGGCAACTTGTTGGGGAAGGGTTTCGATGTTTTTGCCATTGTCATCTGGGAGAGTGTTTGAAAATTTGGGAAATACACACGAAGCTTTGGAGAAACGGGTTTTGAAGATGAAGAACAGGGAATGAATATTTGAAGAAATTTGGGGTGGAAATCTGGAGATTGTTGTAAAGACTGAAGAACAGGGATGAGGATTTGAAGATTTGAAGATGGTTTTGATGATGGTTCATGGCTCAAAGATAGCGAGTAGATCGGAAAGTAGAAAAAGGACAAAGGAAGGAGGCTTTTATAAAAAAACAGCTGGCGCTTCACATTCGGAGGCAACCTACCAGTGAGCGATACGTGTCCAAAGTTAGAACGAGGCGATTGATGGGACGCTTCGGCTCCATGTCGTAACATACAAAGGAAGGAACTAGAGTCATCTGTCATTTCCCATCGTTTTAGCTAGCCTGCTCTCTGAGAAACGAGGGGACTATCTGTATTGGGGTAAAACCGAGCCCACCGCATGACTCGACTTCCCGGTGAGCCAAGCAGAGCGGAAAGATGAATGTAATGTATCAAAATGAAGACCCCTCGTATGTGGGCTCAGACGAACACTTGCCCTCGGGGATATCGGGGCCATGTCATCGAAGGGCCGATCTAAATATTGAAGACTTTGAAGAACATTACAATGTAGTTGTGCACGACTAACAAAGGATTGTGATGTCCGTGCCTAACGGGATATCACGACGCGAATCTCGCTCGTACAAGTGATCGGCGAAACGGAAGATTTTTACCTTTTTAGAATTGTACTTAGGGTAAAACTCCCTTATTATATAAAGGGGAAAGATTATTATTCATAGACACATTGTAACACGCATATCAAGGCAATATACTTTTATTCTCTCTGTTATTCAAAGTTCTTACTTTTGTTCATCAGTTCTTCATTAGTGTTAGCCCGGGATCGAATGCAGGCATTTCATTAAGTTGTTACCATGTCCGAGGGCACTCCCCTTAATTGGTTTGATAATTTACTACGTCCTTTATCTGTTTAATCTAACGCTATTTATCATTTGTATTGAATTAATCCGCATAACCTTAAAATCACATATAAATTCAGTTAATATCCGTTTTTTAGAGTAAACAGATATATTGCAAATTATTGGTATAATTTATATTTACCAAGCACCGAAAAAGGGAAGTGACTAATTTCATCAGGTAATATTTGTTCAAAGATTGCCTGGAGATGAAATTGAGCGAGTCAATATAGCAAATTTTAAACTATGTTCTTCTCTTCCCTAATTAATTATTACTATGGTAATATGATGTGCAAACTACATCTATCTATACTGTATTATATTATTTAAATATCTATTTCTATATCTATACTATATTAAAAGCACGAAGGCTTTTAGCGAAATGTCGTTTGCCTTTTTTACCCTTCATAAATATTATATATGTTGGATAAAATTGTAATTGCAACTAAATTTAGATATTTTATTTTCTTTAATTTCATCCCAAATTTGGAGACTTGAATAAATTTGTGTATAGTATTAGTTTTTGTCAAAGCTCGAGTTAGAATTAAACATTAATGTATGTAACAAAATTCTATTCCATCCCGTAACAATTCTATTTTACTTCAACCAGAACAATCATTAATGTATCATCACAATTAATACTTACCCGAAAAATGAGCAATTACACATGTATGTAACAAAATTCTATTCCATCCCGAATTTCTTCAACACTAGAGTCGAACATGGATATTTGTTTTTGATACCAAGACTTTGTGGAGTCCAAGTTAAAATCAAACATTAAATTGTCATAACAACTAATAATTCAGTATTTTGGTTATTTTTATCTTTCATTTATGAAATAAATCCAACTAAGTTATATTAATTAAATTTCAAAATAGCGAAAAGGAAAGAAGGGAAACCAAATTCCAATAATCTTAAATATGTATAATTCAATGTTTTGTTATTCTGATTATTTTTTTTAAAAAAATTAAAACCAGCTAAATAGCAGTATATTTCAAAATTACAAAATCGAGGAGAAGAAATTATTTTTTCTTAAAGTAAATTATGCAAAGAATATTTTAGGAAATACTTCTTGGATAGTGGTTTCTTCTTTGAATACTATGTCAGTGTTAAATTGAGTGTTTGCGCTCCTTTGAGCATGTAATTCATCGTAAACTTGTGATAGGGTATGTTGGTAGCAATATGTTGATGCTTAGATTTATTTTGCTTCTTTGAAAGGAATATTTGGTTGATGATTTTTTTAAAGATATTGGCGGGTGATTGAGGACTTCTAAAATTTATATAACTTTTAAAAAGCTATTAACCAATTCAGACAAGGTACACGCGCAACGCGCGTATCATGATACTAGTTATTATAAAAGCACGAACATTAAAAGACTAAATGTTGAAGGACAAAAATATCCACTAAAAATTGATTGACTTTTTTTGCCATTTAAAGTTAATTTTCTTCCATCTGGCAACTTAATAATGGGTATAAATGTAATTTTGTATTAGGACAAAATAAAAAAAAATTCTATTGGGACTAAATTTCTCTTGTTTTAACCAAAACTACGAGAAGCTTTTAATTACAAAACAAGAGGAGTCATTCTTCTATCATAAAAGATGTCTGTTTCTTTGTTTTCCTGATGGAATCAAATTAAATATCCGCACCAACTTGTTTTAAAAGAAAAAATCAAACTACTGATAATGGCTTTGGATATAGGTTTTGGATAAATATATGGGTGTTTAATGGGTGGGCCGTGCCGGGTTGGGTAGGGAATTTTTGTACCCGTACAGGTTATGGTCCGGGCCGGTTACGGGTTGGGGCTTACCAGGTTTAACGGGTTCGGGTTCATCCGGGTAAAATTGAACCGTAAGGGTTACGGGTTGAGGGGGACGGACCGGGCCGAGTTTAGTGTATTTTTTAATTTTCTTTTTGTATTTTGTATAACTATTGTAAGTTATAGTAATACTTTGTATTAATATAAAGAATACAAGGAAGATGGGAAAAAGTTGCACTTATAAATTGCAAGTGCTACATTTATTTCAAAATTCAAACTTACAAATTGAAAGGTTTACATTTAACAACAAGTAAATTAACCAAAAAAGAGTAAATTCAAAGGTTTTGCATTGCCTTAGTATGTTCTTCATAATCAACATGAACTGAGTGACCTTCTTCTGGAGTGTTAAATTCGGATGGGTTACCATGTGTTAATATATCTCCAAGTTCCTCGTCTTCTGGGCTATCAACATCTTCACGTCCTTGATTTCTTCGTTCCGATCTAATCCAATCTCTGAAACATATTAAAACTTCCAAAGCATTGCTTCCCAATGAGTGACGGGTGTCTCCAAGTTGTTGTCTTGCTTGGCTAAATGCACTCTCTGATGTAACAGTTGAAATTGGCACATTCAGCACATCCCGAGCCATAGCGAAAAGAACAGGAAATTGCTTTCCATTCTCATGCCACCATCCCAACGGTGAAAATTCCTTTGTGCGACGCTCTTTTTGCTTCTGCAAGTAGAATTGAAGTTCATCAATGTTCCTGCTACTGGTTTGAGTGTTAGAAAATGTAGAAAAAATATTAAAACTATCAAGGTCTTCTTCTTCATCCACAGTAGCAGAAGTGGTACAGTGCATAGTGGGATTAACATTGCCTACACTACGAGCAGCATCATCAATTACATTTGCATAATAATTATATAAATGTTGTAAATATTCATTTAGCTTGTTCATACAATTATATAAATCTGGGGTTTCAGTTGGTCCAATCTCCATATAAGTATATAAAGCATTCATTAATTGGTGACAACCAGACATCTTAATAGATGGATTTAAAACAGCACCAATTAAGTAAATCAGAGGAATTGGAAAGAAATTTTTTTGAATTTTGCTTGCATTTTTTCAACAACATCCCTATATTTTTCTTTATTCTTAAATTCAAAGAGTCGAAAAGAAATTTCAGCTATATGTACTAAAGCCATAGTAACAGTAGGGTAATATGCTCCAGAAAACTCAACATTAGCTGTATAAAATTTATGTAAAAATTTAACAACATCATTAATGACCTCCCAAGTAGTAGTCGTTAACATACGGCTTGGATCAGTACAATGCGCATTAGCAACTTCAGTCACTGGGAATCTACATCTGTAGCAGCGTTTTTAAAATATATATGTATAATTCCATCTAGTAACAATTTCGTCTGGCATGAGTCTGGGTTTAAGGTTATACTGGACACACTTATTCTTAAATTCCTTTATTCTAGATTGTCTATTATTTTCTTGAATAACACCAACTGCTCTTCTAACATGAGTAATCTCAGTTTGAAAATAAATAAAGGTCACTTTTAACAATTAAATTATAAACATGACATGCACACCTAACATGAAAAATTTCATCAAGAGGTGGTTGCAAATGCAGTTTAATATTGAAATTGCGACATTATTGTTAGAAGCATTATCAAATGACATACACAATACTTTTTGCTTGAGATTATAAAATTCAAAAACTTCACAAATAATACTACTTATAAACGCAGCAGTATGACTCTGATCTTCATCATATTTAAAAGCGATAATACGTTTTTGCATACAAGTAGTATCATCTATCCAATGACATGTAATTGTCAAATAATCATTTCCATTAACAGCATGGCCAATATCAGAGTTAGAGAAACTCTACAAGGAAGGCGGCTAAATAAATAACGTATGTATGTTTGATATTGTCCATGAAGTCAAGATATCATATCTACAAGTACTTCTAGGGTTACCTTTAAATAAAGCATTGTAAATCCTGTGAATATACGTAATATGATATGATGAAGAAGCAAAAGAAAAAGGTAGACAACCCAAAACAATCATTTTTGCTAACTCCTCACGATCCTTCATTTTATCATATTTCACAAGACCTCCAGTAGTAGGGTTTAGAGTTGATTGATTTCCATCTCCATCAGATCCCCATTCTATAGCATGCTCAATTCTCATATGTCTACTAAGTGTCCCAGTCCCCCCTAATTGTCCTCAAGTCTTATGTTTAAAAGTATCATTACAAAGTTTGCATTTAACTCTATCAGTACATTCCATTTCCTCAAAAAATTTCCATACCTTACTTCTTTTTCTACGATTACTAGTTGGGACCACAAGTGGTCTACTACTAGCACCACGACCACCACCCCTGCTAGCAGCTCCAACACTACTACGTGTAAGTGGTATCTCATCTTTCATTTCTAATTCATTATCATCTATACCAAAATCTTCCTGCAATTTCATAATCTATATTATTATCAGGTAATGTTTCAGGAATATTTGGAGAGGTATTTAAATTACTACCAGATACTGAAGCTGAAGTACTACCTCTTTTTTTATTTCCCCGATTAGTAACCTTGTTACAAACTCTTTTTGCAGCATTAAACATATTGTAAAAATTTAACTACTAGCAACAAATAAATATGCAAATAAAATAGTAAATAAGAGAAAGAGTTGGAGGGAGTGCACCGAGTTCGGCAATAAATTAAGCAATTGATGATTTCGCAACTCCAATATTACCACGAAGAAACGTCAATTGTTCCTATTTTGAAGTTCAATTGTTCAAACTTCAAATAATAAATACTACGATAAATTAAATTCCGAAAAAAAGAGCCAATTAGTTGATTGCACTTTGATAGGTGAAGAATGAAGATTGAAGAATGAGAGAATATGAGAATTGAGATTGAGAATTGAGAGATGAGTGAAGAAATGAGGAGGGGGGGAGGGGGGGGGGGTATTTATAGTTTTTCAAAGGAGGGTTAATTTAAAAAAAAAAACCAAAATTAGGCTAATTGTGCAATTCAGCCGTTGGGCAACGGCCATTTTCTGAAATAGACCGTTGCCAATAATCAGATCTTGGCCGTTGTGCAATTAAATTTTTTTTTACCGTTAAATTGGTCTGGGTCGGTCCGGGCTGCGCCGGTTATCCGGTTTAACAACACTCTTCATCCACCGGGTTATATCGGTCAGGGTAACTGGTATTTCAAATGTAAACGGTGCAACCCGCCCGTCGCCCTTAACCCAGCCCAACCCAGCCCCCTTCTACCGGTCCGGGCCGGTTCCGGCAGGTCTGGGCCGGTCCGGAACCGAGCGACCCGGCCCATTAAACACCCTTAGATAAATACCACATTACCACGTGGCCTTGAGGTGATGCTGATATTTTCCTATATTTTCCTTCTAATTTTTCAATAATACAAGTAATCAGATAAGAGAATATTTATTCATTAATTCGAAAGTCAGTAAACTATAGAAAATCGGTGAGTAAAGTCAACATTCTACCATATGTGTAGAAAAAGTCACTTGTCTTTTGTATTTCACTCAAACTATCGTTTTTTCTTTAATTTTGTATTAGAGTGCATTTATCTTTTACTATTTCACTCAAAAGTCTTTTAATCCGGTCACTTTTTAATGACGTGATACATGACTTTTTACTTAAAAAGGAAAAAACATTTAAACAAACAAACAAAAAAAAATCTTTCTTTATCTGCTAAGCAAATCCCGATATCTCCCCAAAATATGCAAAATACTTAGGACATAAACGCTTAAGTAAAGAAAGTTTAAAAACATCATCTGGATTGTTATATGGACCTTTTGGAAATATCTTTTACACCAATTAAGAATGATGGGTATTAATACAAGAAGTAGACTTTTAGGAACTCCTCCAACTCCTCTTTTTTACCGGAAAAGGCCTACAGTACAAATTTTTGTTTCGCTAATAACTTATTTCTTAGAATTCATATTTGTTTTCCTTCAAATTGTCACGATCCAATTTCGAAACCCGGTCGTGATGGCGCCTCTCGTGAAGACAAGGCCAGCCAACTAACCCAAATCGTCTCTTTAACATTTATTAAACATAAACGAATAGGTGAATATAAGTTAACGACAATAATAACCAGTATGTACAACCCAACACAACCCGACCGGGGTGCACAAGTCACGAGCATCTAAAGAAACCTGAACACAACTACAGGGCTAATAATAATATATAAAGAAAAATTTTAGAAAATCAAAAGACAACATCCGGTGCCGTGAACGTTGGCGGTCACCTTGCTCAGCTACAATAGCCCTACCTTCAATCAGCTAATAACCCGCTACCGGGTGAACAATACCTGCAACTGCACGCGAGGTGCAGGGAGTAAAGTGAGTACTTCCAACTCAGTGAGTAATAAGAGTAAATAATAACTGAGAGGCAAGAAATCACGTAAGACCACTCCATCATGCTATATAGGACAGTACAACTCTTTGAGAAAACAGTAAAACCGTGAAAATCCTTTAGAAAATATCTGGCTCAGTTTAAAACCTCTTTTGAAAACCTCTTTTTCCAACAGTCAAGCAAATGAATGCGTAATAGATAGTGCAAGTCCGCACATAAGTCAGCCCCTCGGGCACAGCACTCAATAAACAATTAACACCAGGGCGTCTGGTAAACAGTACAAGAAGTAGCATGTTTGCCAGTGATATGAGAGTGTTGAATGTCATGACACGTAGTACAAACAGGAACCAATGCATGAATGCAATCCAATGCATATGACCGCTGCGGCGCTGCCCGATCCATTTGGGTACCCGCGCTCACTGTGGGGGTTCAGACTCCGGAGGGGCTCCTACAGCCCAAGCGCAATATCAATATCACACCGCTGCGGCGCGCAGCCCGATCTATCCTCGGTGCAGAAATGCACATAAGCCCCTTGGGCAATACTAAAATAACAGTTCTCAACTCAAAACGTCAGCAAAATATCATTTAAGTTTTCAAATCTTAGAAACGTGGCTAAGTTTGTGAAACAGTATGTAAAACCTTGGACCGAGATCAAATAATATACAAAGTAATGCAAAAACAGTGATATCAATCCCTGAAGGATTCAAATAATCGGCACGAAGCCCAAAACATGGCAATCAGCCCAAATCATGATAGCATCAAATAAGTTTCAGTCAATTACGCAATAAAACCAACAACCGGGACGGACCAAGTCACAATCCCCCAACGGTGCTCTACCCCACGCTCATACCTGGCGTGCAAGTCACCACAATACAGCACTATGATGTGCAAATCCGGGGTTTCAAACCCTCAGGATATCATTTACAAGTATTACTCACCTCGAACCGGTGAAATCTCAAACCCGCGACGCCTTTGCCCCTCAAATTGGCCTCCACGCGCGCCGAATCTAACCAAAATCAGAGCGAATACATCACAATATGCTAAGGAAACATAACCCAATCGAAAAGACTCGAAAAACATCGAAAATCACGAAGTTGGCGAAACCCGAGCCCCGGGCCCACTTCTCGAAAAATCACAAAATTCACATCACCGGATTCCTTATCTCCTCACGAGTTCATACATACTAAGAACATCAAAATCCATCCACAATTGAACCTTCAAATCCAAATTTAAAAATTTGAAAATTCCAAGCCCTATTCCTCCATTTTAGCAAAAATTCAATAATTTCCTAGATGGATTTCACAATAAAAACGAGTTTTGAGTCCAAGAAACTTACCTCCAAACATTCCCCCTTGAATCCCTCGTTAATCTCCTTCAAGAATCTCCAAAAACGAGCAATTATGGGTGTAAAATGACCCCAAAATCGCGACTGACGTGTTTTAAAACATTCTGCCCAGGTATTTACTCTTCGCGATCGCGGAAAATGCTTCGCGATCGCAGAGAACAATTTTTCCAGCCCAAAATTTACTCTTCGCGATCGCGATGAACAGTTCCCAGCTCTTCCGGACAGCCTCCAGTATAGTGGTCATAACGTTTTGCACACAACTCCAAATTACAAATGGTTTGATGTTCTGAAAACTAGACACATAGGGCTATAATTTTATATGTTGCTCATTTCCTGACTCCTTATACATTGTGAGATATAAGCTTCCAAAGTTATCCCTGTGTATTAGAGACCTTCCCGAGCAGCCTATAGTGTAACCACCATAACTTTTTGTACACAACTTTAAATTCCAATTAATTTATATTTCTGAAAACTAGACACAAAGGGCTATAATTTTCATTTTTGGATCATCTCCAAATTCCTTATAGATTGTGAGATATAAGCTTCCGAAGTGGGATCAACGCAACAGAATATTTCTTCTCCGCGATCGCGAAAGGCTTCACGCGATCGCGATTCATTGGCACGTTTCTCACATTTTACTCACCGCGATCGCATAGAACACTGTTGTAGCCAAAAACCAGCAGTTAAAAATGGCCTAGAAATGGTCCGAAACCACCCCAAAACTCACCCGAGGCCCCCGAGACCTCTACCAAAAGCACGGACATATCCCATAACATCATTCAAACTTGTTCCAATAATCAAAACACATCAAACAACGCTAAAACCATCAAATCACATCAGATTCAAGCCTAAGTTCTTCAAAAACTTCCGAAATGCACTTTCGATCAAAAAGTCTACCAAACCTCGTCCAAATGATCTGAAACTTTGCACGCACATCCCAAATGACATAACGGAGCTACTGCAACTCTCGAAATTCCATTCCGACCCCTATATCAAAATCTCGCCTATCAATCGGAATTCGCCAAAATACTAACTTCGCCAATTCAAGCCTAATTCTACACCGGACCTCCAAAATAAATTCCGATCACGCTCCCAAGTCACAAATCATCTCCCGAAGCTAACTGAATCACCGGAAATCACATCCGAGCCCTCTAACTCATAAGTCAACGTCCGGTTGACTTTTCCAACTTAAGCCTTCTTAAAAGAGACTAAGTGTCTCATTATTATCAAAACCAATCCGAATCAACTCTAACTCACCACATACCGGTAATGAAACATGAAGAAGTAATAAATGAGGAAAACGGGGCAGTAATACCTGATACGACGGGTCGGGTCGTCACATCCTCCCCAACTTAAACCAACGCTCGTCCTCGAGCGTACGCAGAGTTGTCGTAGAAGCTAACCAACAGCTGAATAACTTTACCAAGCATATACCCGGGGTGATCCCTCGTCACCTTATCTCGCATAGGTCCGATAACACAATATAGCTGAAATTTCAGAGTCCATCTAAACCATAAACTGTAGAACCATCTTGCACTTTCCGAAATCATACACAAGATCAGGACCTCACATCTATACTCAAAATAAACCCGAACCAGCTGTAATAACCCATACTTGCAACCTCAGGTGAGATCATATGATATACCACATGGTCCAAACACTCAAAACGGTAGCCTCTATTCACAGCAGTTGCCTACCATAACCAAATACCGGTAGAAAACCTCTTATCAACTAAGGTCTTATTCCAACACTTTCATATAATGCCAACGATAAATGAAACATGCTATAAACCGTAACCATTTCTCATATCAACCATTCATGAAGCCGCTTCCCCTTTGACTAATACCACAACAGATTTCCGGGCTGAATCTCGATATTATCCTTCTAACAAGCTGAAATCAAATCTGTCCGTATTCATTAATGACTCCAATGATCACCTCGAATCCAACACACCACTCTGGTGACACGACACCTCAATGCAGGCCTAAGCCACAACTTGCATAATACACGCACCAATGTGGAACGGTCTGAACATACCCAAATCAGGACAAATGACTCAAACGAAAGAGTTGTACCTCAAGCTCATCAACACCATTACAACCCAAGGCTGAGACCCCATCTCACCTCATAGAAATAGAATGCCTGAATCTACCTCGAAGGGTCCTAACTCCACATAGCCTCGCTACAATGCGCGATCATATCCAAACACTGTTACACATGAAGCACCTCAAGTCACTATGATCAAAATCGACAGCCACCCACATTTGATGTCTGTAACCAAAGCAATTCATTACATCCACGGTGAAACCAATAACATATGACACACAACCCGATAGGCCATAACCAATACTCCATTTACTGAGCAACACTCAATCTCTCTTCCCGCTCGACTTCCTCTATGAATCTCAAATAGGACCGCACCACATGTGCCTATAGCCAACAAGTCATGACATCCCACAGCACAGAAAGTAACTCATAGATCTCCCCCAGACT